>NW_024868364.1:0-30127 GCF_013358625.1 Macadamia integrifolia | reverse complement strand
CCCTCGAGCTATGCCATGTATAGGACAAGCTTGGGAGTTGACAATCTTGAGCCATCCTCCAGCACTAGTGCTTTGAAGATAGCAAGTTCCTATGTTGAGTATGCCATGGTGTTGACAAGCACCCTGCAAGAAGCCATGAACTCCTCCATGAACTTAGCCTTCAAGCTCTTCTCTTGCTCTGCAACATCAAGCCTTTCACTTACCTTAACCACCAGTATTTCTACTCAAGCTAAGCGTGGCTCCATAGCACCTCCCACTTAAAGGGACTTGTTTTTACTCTTGCCTTCTCTATGTTGGGATTGGCCTTCTTTCCAAAATTGTGCTTGCTCACCATTACGTCTTGTACCTCTGAACTAGACATGATACTTTGATCCCACAAGCATTTCTCACTCGCAGCCGAATCTTTGATATTAACCACGTTGTCGCTCCCTTGGTCTTTACAAAACCAACCCAGTATTTAGCACTCTAGTAACACTAAACATGTTTCACAAGCCTTCTGGGACTTGGGAAGAAAACTTGAGTGAACACTTGATAGAGCTTTCTTGTACTAGCAGTGTTTGGTTACAACCTGATGGCTTGATTGCTTTTTTTTTAGAAAATAAATACTTCGTTAATTAATATAGCAAAGAGCATCAATGATAGGTCCTATATCCAGAATTCCAAATTTCCTGTGCATAGCCAAAGCAGCAATGCACTTAAATAATATCACACAGTCGTTTGAGGAGTTGAGACAAAAACTTAGTTGGAAGAATGATTTATAATTTTATAAACATCCAAAAATAGTGGGATTGTGCTCAAAGGCCACGAATCGATGCTATTATCCTGAATCAAGTTGTGCAATTCCTCCTAATAACTCCATACTTGTGTCACGTTCCACCCTTCCTCCTTGGACTTCTTCAGGCTATAGAGAAGACTTCTAGACAATGCATCAATGTTTATTCCAAATGAAACCACCCTTATAGGCACCTAAGGTTACAAAGAATGCCTAAGTTCTTTATAATTGTCCTCCATGCAATGGTTAGGATCATTCACACCTCAATGGAGAATTCTAGAACTATCTACTTCTCTTACTATGTACAAGTAATCTCTAGAGCGATCTGGATGTTCTCACAAATGCCTTCCTACACAATGGTAGAATGGTCTAGATCATGGACCTCACTTAACCCAGTGGTTTAAGTCCATGGACTTAGTAAAGTTAACCCATGAACCTATGTTGGCAGGTTGTGACAATACACTAGCCTGTGACCCAACACGTGGCCATTACATACAGAGTAGGTATTACGATCCAAGACCAACTCAAACCAACAGAGAATGACACAGCTTTGTGATATGGAAGTTGGCCACTGCAACCACGAGTCTCTCTTTTATTCACTTGCTAACCCACCTACATCTGATCTGAATAGACTTCTAAACCCTCTCCTTCATTGTATTTTCTCTTCTCTAGTGTTTTTACTTTACTCACCTTCCTGGTTCTAAGTGGTGACCGCCCCTCTCTTGGAACGAAGGTACATCCCAATGATCTCCGACTGACCTTCCCTTTCCCTTCCCTCCCTCTACTATCTTGGCGGCAAAACCTAAAACCAGTATCACCGTGACAAACATACCGTCGCCCCAAACCTCCCATCAACCTCATTTGTTGCTAGTCCTCCTCACCCTGCAACACATCCCATCATCTCAGTCTCATTAAACTCTCTCACATACAGCTGCAATACCAACTGAGAACCAAGTTTGCCACCAACCTTATATACTATTGCACCTTTTGTCAACCCTGCTATGAATCCTTCAACCACCCCCCCTTTTGAAATCTAAATACACTTCAGACAAATACTACAAAAATCTCATTTCTAAAAATAAACAAACACTCCGGCTAGGCTCGGCAAACCAAAAATCTCAAGTGGATCAGCTCTACCACGGTTGTCACCCTCACTGGAAGCCTGATACCCCACCCTTCTTGACACCTCAAAAGAACATTACCCAAACTCAAACCATAAAGTCGTGCTGGGGAGCTCCATCCGTGAACTCAGGTGAAGACCTCTCAAACCATTCTTGCAACCTCTTTGCAACTTCTGTTGTTGGAATAGTTGTCAACAAGACCTTCCCCTCGTCGGACAACCTGCACGATAGACTTGTATCACTTTGGCACCACAGAGGAGCCATTTTTGTCTGCTGAATTGAAAGAGGAACATTCTTTGTGGATTTCTATTCGGTGGAAGCCAAGAAGGCTGTTTTGGCTTACTCTCCTTGGTGGTGTGGTGATCTTTTTCTTCAACTGGGAGTATACCCTCTGGACACTGAAGCTTCCAGCAGAGAGCTTTACATTGTTCACGTTTGGATCCAAGTTTTCAATATCCCTACAGAAGCTTTTTCCCTTCACAACGTTAGATCGACGGTATCTTGCATCGGCCGGGTGCTGGACATAAACCTCAACATCTTTGAGTTGTTAGAGAATGGAATCTCGCTTGGCACTGCAAGAGTGAAGGTGGCAGTGAAGAAATCCAGAGCCATCACTTTAAACTCAAAAATAAACATGCTGGATGGAGAACCAATCCATTCCTTCTTCAAGTTAGAACTTACCACTCTCTGTTCTCTCTGCGGACGGCTCACACATCCAGTGTAGTTGCCTACAACTTCTATATCACAAGGAGTGTCCAATATTACTCCCTTTCAAGGATGTCACCACTTGTCCTATCCTCGTAAACAACCGAAAATTTTGTGTTGCCACTGACCCACAATCCTGTCCTAGCTTCCCTTTGATCCCTGTATCAATAGTATCCATTGGTGGCATGATGTCACAAACTCAGTCGGTACTATTGAATGCAGACTATGGATCAATTCCTATCTCCCTCTGTGTTCCTATGTAGATAGATGCACCCACTCAAATCCTCTGTTTTTCTCATCCCTGTTTTTCCTTGTTTTGCTACCTGCAGAACACGACACGTGGACAACTTTAAGATCAACGGTCAAGGTTGGCTAAGGATTATTACATCCGGTGCGTTGGTCTTAAAGTTGTCCACGTGTCGTGTTCTGCAATCTGCAGGTAGCAAAACAAGGAAAAACATGGATGAGAAAAACAGTGAATTTTTTTCCCTCACGGACCCTGTCCGGCCATCACACTCCATTTCCCAACTTCACCGATGATGAACAAGTGTTACTACAGCAGCTTCTGTCTATGGAACCAAAGTTTGGCATTCCTACCAGTCCTACCTTGAACATGTGCAACAACCCCATGATACCAAACTCCTTTGGCAGCAGTATTCCCTTCTCTGAGGTCACGGGAGCAAACCCCAACACCCCTTTGGTTGGCCAAAGCTTGGGCCTGGCCCATATCCCAACTGAAGCCATGCACACCACTATCCCTCCTATACCCCATCTCACCAAGGACCCCATAAACTCCAACCACACCAACAAAAAACAATCAAATGTGTCAATTCACGAAGGAAAAAACTGTCACAATCAACTACTTTTCAATCCACCAACCCCTCAAAATCCCACTCCCACAAATGTTTACAACCCATTTGGTGAGGGATCCTCACGGATCAGGCCATGCAAAAGGCCTCGACTGGATATAGTGGAGCCACCACTTATGGAGAATGTTTGTGAACTGGTTGAGGAGGCCATGTCACAATCCGATAACCCAAACACCTTCATTAACCAGCTTTTTGATCAGCTGAAAGGGAGGGATGTTCCAGATGTTCACACCAGTACCCAGACCGAGGATGAACAAAAGGACAAGGATGATGTTCAGACTCGAACTAGGGAAGATCAACAAGAGAGAGCGACAGGGCACACCACTAAGGACCGGATAATTGTCATTACCATTTTCCACCCTTATTCCATATTTTTATCTTGTTTCTTTTGTGTTCTTTAACGTATTGTATTATCTTGGTATGATCTGAATTCTCGTTACTTATGTCGGCAGTTTATTCTAAGATACCTACTTAGCTTAAAATTATCTTTCCATGCTTGTACTTATCCATATCGACCTATTATTTTAACTGATCTGCCTTTGTCGACTACTCGATTTTCCCTTTTGACTGCATGGTTTTTTGATAGCACTGTTACTTTTCTTGTTTCCTCTGTGTATATGTTGGCTCTGTTGAGTCCTTGGTTTGTCTTTCTCTTTCTTCTAGTAATTGTCTGTTTTGGATCCTCTCGATTTCCTTTCTATAGTGGCAGTGGAAAAATGAAAATACTATGTTGGAATGTTAGAGGCATGCATGACAAAACCACTAGGGGCTGCCTTTATAATCACATATCTGCATCCAAGGCCGATTGTATATTTCTATGTGAAACTAAGTTCTCAGATCATACAACTCTGAAACCTTTTAAGAGGTCATCTTCTTACGACATTAATACTTTTGTAAATAGTTTGGGATCAAGTGGGAAAAAAGGGGGCCTATGGCTGATTCTTTAAAACCATGTGAATTTTTCCATTCTCCACACCAATCAATACCTCATCGCCATCCATGGAACTTCCTTTTACCTGGACCCTGATTTGTATTTATGGCTCACCCCAGCAGCTATTTAGATGGGATTTCTGGAACGAGCTTGACCTATTTTTATATTCCATCTCAAACCTCATACTACTAATAGGTGACTTCAATGAAGTGATCTCACAAGACCAAAAATTTGGAGGTAGACCTTTCAAACACTCTACCTCTTCTTTGAGACTCGTTGAAACCTTGTCCAAACACAACATACACAACATCACTCTCAACGGAAACCCCTTCAACTGGTCAATAGACAAAAACCTCCCAATCTGATTAAGAAAAACCTAGATAGAGCTTATGCCAACCATTTGTGATTATCCTTGTGCCCTTTAGTTAACCTATCCAAAAAGCCTCATTGGGTTCAGACCATAATCCCATTTTATTGACCACTTATTCAGATCAACCTGCTCACAAAAAACTGTTCCATTATCAGCATTCTTGGATGTCCCATCCGGATTTCTTATCTTTCTGTTCAAGCTCTTGGAGCTCCCTTGGCAAGAATGAAAATATTATGGTCAAGCTAGCCTCGTTCAGTCGATCCCTCACCCTCTGGAACAGGAATGTGTTTGGCCGTATTGACTAGTTGAAAAGCAGGATGATCTTTGAGTATTTGATTCTTGAGAATATGCAAGGCACACTCTCTGCATCTACCACCAATGACCTTAGGGAACTTGAGGATAAATTCTCATGGATTGTGGATGCGGAAGAAAAATTTTGGTACCAAAAGTCAAGGCATAACTTTATATTTGAAGGTGATCGAAATACCAAATTTTTTCATGCTGTGACTAAGGTCAATCTCCACAAGAGACAAATCCATTCAATCTTGGATAGAGCTGGTGCTAGAATTGAGAACCCCTATGCTATGGCAACAGTATTTGATATGTTTCTCAAGAACCTGTTCACCACTTCCAGCCCCTTGGACCCAAGTTTTATTGAATGTCTGTTTCCTCCCATTTAAGGCCCCTGAGCATGATGGATTCCAAGCCATCTTCTTTCAGAAATTCTGGCATCTAATTCATGCAGATATTTCGACTTTTGTTAGGGAGTTTTTCCATTCTGGAATCCTTTCCCCTCATGTTAACCACATCCTCATCTGCATGATAGCTAAAAAGGATAATGCCCAATTGGTGAATGACTTTAGACCCATTAGCCTTTGTAATGTCACGTATAAATTTGTGGCGAAGCTCTTGGCTTCTAGGCTGAAACCAATCCTCCACAAGTTCATCTCTCCCTACTAAGCTGTTTTTGTCCCTGGAAGACAAATAACTAATAATATTATCATTGCTCAGGAAATTTCTCACTTTCTCAAATGGAAGAAAGGTAAGTCAGGGTATGTAGCCAATAAGTTGAATATGGCTAAAGCCTATGATAAGGTTGAATGAGGATTTCTCCTTGCTATTGTTAAATTCCTTAGTTTTGGTGAAAAATGGACTACCCTTATACATGATTTGATCAGCACCACCTCATTCTCAATAAAATTAAATGGGTCAGCCTTTAATTTTTTCAAAGCCTCAAGGGGGATCCGGCAAGGATGCCCCCTAAGCCCATTCTTGTTTATCATTGTGAGGGAGGCTCTCTCCAAACTTCTAAAAACCTATAGCGAGCTAAACTTGTTTTGAGGAATCAAAATTACAAGGAATGCCCTTGAGATTTCACACCTGTTTTTTTGTTGATGATACCTTTAATTTTTGCCGTGCAACCTATGATGATTTAACCACCATCAAATGCATTTTGGACCTATTTTCAAATCTTTCAGGATTAACCATCAACTATGAGAAAAGTGGTCTTTTGTTTAGTTCTAATGTCGATATTAGCGCCAAAAGATCATTAAGCGAAATTATTGGCATTGAGGAAATGGGGTCCAATTCTTGCTACCTGGGCACTAATATCTTCCATTATCGGAACCATTCTCTCTCCTTTAATAATGTTATAAATAGAGTTAGGAATAAACTTGGTCTTTGGAAATCTAAATTATTCTCATTTGCAGGTCGAGATGCCTTCTCCAAATCTTCACTTGCCTCCATCCCCTCTTACCTTATGTCTTGTTTTTATTTCCCTAAAAAAATTTGCAAAACTTTGGATTCCATTCGCTTGCATTTCTTGATTGGGGATGATAGAAAAGCTCACCTCATCGGTTGGAACAAAATTGTCCTACCCAAGACCTCCAGAGGTCTTGGTTTCAGAGATATTGAAACTCAAAATATGGCTCTCCTCCTTAAATTGGGATGACGGCTCATTTCAAACACTGATGGTCTTTGGGGTCAACTTCTAAGATCCAAATATTTTGATAAGAGATTGATTTTTGACCCTAGAAGTCTGAAAACCAAAGGCTCTCCTTGTCGGACCAGTATCACTAAAATTCTCCCCATCTTAAAAAATTTGGTCTTTCGAAGAATTGGGAATGGGATACAACTTTCTTTTCGTTTGACCCTCGGGTTCGGTCTCTTAATAAAACAATTAACCTCCATGAAGTAATAGTCACCTCCCTTGTCCCTCTAGTACTTCTATATGCAATTTCCTCACTAATAATTTTTGCAATTCTGAGCTTTTGAATTCTCTGCTCCCTGTCAATACAACAAATATTATTGTGCAAACTTCATTGTCCATTCATCCTGACAAATGGTGGTGCTCTCTGTCTAAGGACGGTTCCTTCTCAACTAAGTTAGCAACTCAATTTCTCAAGACCAACTAACAAACTTCAATGCATGCTCACACAGGTGTTGTTGCTCCTCTCCTTGCTCTCGATGGTGGTGATTTTTCTAGAGAATCAATATCCGCCCCAAGTTTAAGCTTTTCTTTTGGAGAGCGATAAATGAGGGCCTCCCCACAAAGGGCATTCTGTCAAAATGGGTGGATATTGACCCTCATTGTTGTTTTCCCCGCTCCCAAAAAGAGTCCGTTTTCCATATTCTATTTGATTGTGATCTTGCAAGGAAGGTTTGGGCCTCAGGAACACTAGGCCTCAAACCAGATAGACTACCTTGCAATTTAGTTAAAACACTAGTCTCATGTTGTTTTACATCGGGTATAATCCCAAAAAAAGATCTAGAATGGTTTTTTTCTATACTAATAATGTGTTACTTCCTATGGAACCATAGAAATAAAACCCTATTTTCTGAACAAAAACCCGATTTTCCAACTATTTTTCAGCAGATTGAATACTGGATTGCAAATAGTATCACACACAACATGCTGGAGGCTTAGGTGATATCCATTCCTACTCAAATCGCAAGCCCCATCCCACTCCCACAAGGCATCAATTTTCTTATTGTTACAAATGTTAATGACAACAAAACAAATATGTCGACATGGGCTCTTATTCTCCTCTCTAAGAACAATGTAATCTAATGGGAATCTAACTATGTCTTAACAAGAAACCGTGGTGAAGTGGAGGCATTAGGCCTATTGAAGGGGTTAACATGGGCAAGGACCAACAAATGTACTGTGGACAAAGTCTGGAGCAACACTAGGGAGATCAAACGACTCCTACATCAACAGTTTAAGAAACCATTAAAATTATGGCCGAGAACTTTAGTTATGGTATGCCATGAGTTGGACTACTATCCTAATTATCCTAAGTTCTATAATATTAATAATCATAACCTACTAGGACAACAATTTAAAACTATTGCATATAAGACTCTAATCAATAGATCTCCTACTTACCAAACCGACATGGCATGTAATCAGACTACTGTTAATCAAATGCATGTTTTCTTTTAGCTGACCCAAAAAAAAAAAAGACCAACTCAAACCCACACCCATAATTCCATATAGACCACAGATCTCCATACCAGACCTGTTCTAAATAAATGGGCTCAATCTGGATTCATCGTACTATAGTCAGGGACTCAGGATCTTGAACTCATATAGTGTTTCTGAGCCATAATAACCAAAGCACTGAAGAATCAAAAGTGGCTGCAGCTAAGAACCCCTTTCATGTTACTCGGTTGATCTGTACAATGAAGACATTAAACAGGGGAGAAAAAAACTGCAAACATAAATCCTAGGTCTATTGTTCATGGTGTTGTTGGTCCTGAGACTCAAGTTTCTTAATATTATGGACTATGTCCCGAACTTTGTCAGAAAGGTGGTCTGTGTGCTCCTCAATTTCCCGCAAGATCATGTTTAGATGTTCTTTATATATTGCACACTGTTTATTTGCACGTTGCAGCTTGTACGATAGTTCCCGGATTTTATTTGTATCATCTCCCTGTAAAATAAGAAAAAGCATGCACTGAGATTAGCATCCAGTGATTTACTCATGAAAGTATTTTCTAATTTCTGTTCAGTAAAGCAGGACATTAAATAGATGAACATGGATGATAAATTAGACCCTGCTAACTGTTAAGGATCAATTTTTTCGAATGAGTTAGCTATTATCATTAGTGTCTGAGAATAAAAAGTACTTCAATTGTAGAATCTTCCAGTAGAGACACCAACCATGCTCAACAAATTTACATCAGATTTAAAGTTTGTTAAGATAAATTCAAAATATACAACCAGGAAGACCAGTGTCAATATCTTCATGCTCCATCATTAAATTTTTGTTCAGAATCAAGTACAGACACAACCAAGTCCAGATCTTCTATATCAGGTTGATCCTGCATTACCTGTATCAGGTCTTGGAAGCAGCATACCTTTTATTGGACCCACAACTCAAATAGTAGATATTAATTATTTCTGTATTAAAAATATAAAATTCAAAAGCAGCCCATCAATACTTATCTCAGGTACTAGACAATAGAAAGGCATGGGGAAAATCCATTCAAATTTCTCTTTTTCCTCTTCTGAATGCTGCCAAGTTTGATAGCAATGCATCTATCAATGACCTCCCTCTTCTCTCATGTTTTGCTTTGGTTGGAGAGAAGAAACAAATCACAACACAATTAGAGTAAGTATTTTTCTGTTCTGCTAGCTTCTTGGATGCAACTGAGGCAATTACTGCAAATTTCAGATGGGTGAAAGAGAGGACAAAGTGGTTGCAAATCATCACCCTTCTCTGGAGCTTGGCTCGCTACAGGTGTCAAGGAAGGAGGAGCTGGTGATCCAACTTCAGCAAATATTATAGCTTAAGACAGATACAACAACAACAACTCAGCCTTATCCCAACTAAATGAGGTTGGCTATTATATTTTAAGACTGATATGATGCAAAAAAAAAAAAAATGTTGTTGCAGTAATCACGGGCTAAATATCAGTGAGAAACAAGGACTGAAAATGGATAAAAAGTGAATTCAAAGTTTCATACAACTCAGCATTTTCCCAACTAAATGGATATGCGACAGGTTCTGATGCAGATTCGAGGCTGTACCGGACACGGACCCTTCTAGCAATATAGACCAAGATAAACTGGGTCAAATTGGGTGTTTGGATTCAGAAGGATATCTTAGTTTATTTACTTATTTGGATTTTTAGTAGTTAGATTTATCTTGTAATTTTCATTTTTAGATTTAATGTAATTAGTGGTAGAGTTAATTTAGGATTGTATCCCCTTTTCACGAGTCCAAGTTAGAGTTAAGTTTAATTTCAATTTTAGATTACCATTAGGACTCTTAATTTCCTCTTTAAATAATAGCTTGTAACCATCGTTTTATTCAGATTTTAATGAATGGATATTTGAGTTGTGCCGGATTGTTACATAGCAAGGTCATGTGACCTCCTCTCTCTAGCTCTTCTTCTTTCCCCTCCCCATTAATCTGTTACTTTGTCATTCTATTTTGTGTTCTGTTTACAGCAACTAGCGACAAAGAGACTCTTGCTGACCCATTAGCCTCGATTAATTTGGCTTGAGAATTTGGGTGGTGTTTAGTTACCTTAGGGCAATTCAGGCACTAGGGTATTACCCCCTCAGTCCTCCCTTGTTGAGAGAATTGATCAAAATGCAGTTCTAAATATGAGACTACCACCTGCTACTTCTTCATTTGATTGCTGAATCACTTGTGTGTGTCAGATTTTAAAGAAAAGTGAGTTGATCACATACCCTTCAAGTTTCAATTCTGTCCGAAGTTATGGCTGAGCTCGAGTCTGAGAATCAGGCCAAAAATTCTCGTCTTCATCTCCCTTTCAAGAGGTTTCGACGAACCATCTCCCTCACTCCTTTTTTCTCGGCAGTTCCCCCTACTTTAAACAGGTTTTATTAATATTTTATTCCTCCACTTTCCCATATTATCCCTTCATTTACCTGAAGCAAATAAGTCACTTAATGAGCTTATTTTATTGCAAATAAACCTTGGGTTGGGTTATGTATGTGTTGGGCCTTTGATCCCATGGGTTCTCTTTGTAATGGGTCGCTTTAATGGGCCTAAAATATAGGTAGAAAGTAAGAAAACGGGATTTAATTCATTACTTTAGTTAGTGTCCTATTTTGAGTCTATATTCTTTGTTATTTCAGTTTTCTAGTCAGTTTAAATTTCCCAATTAGTCAAGGATTGGGTAAGGCCTTTTCTTTTTAGTGTTTAAGTCTTCCATATAAGTTTGTAAGGAGCTACAACATTGAACATGAATTTGATTGAAAAAAAAAAAACTTTGTACTAAAAAACTATGAGATGCAATGCTGTGAGAGACAACTTGGGTAAGATGCCCAAGGGAAGAGTGAGATTCTCGACCCAACCTATTCTCCCACCACTATTCTTTCCTTCATTCTCTTATTTTTGTTTTGTTTATACTATCTGTCATACACTCATACTATCTGATTTTTATTGAATTTACTAAAGATCCTACCTAGGATTGGATCACTTATGAACTAATCTTACATTATTTCGTATCAGGGCTATGGCTGAAGAAAGCTCCAACCAAAACTCACTGGAGGATGTAATGAAATCCCTCCAACGGCTGAACACAACGATGGATACTATAGACCAACAATTTGTAGAATTGAAGGAGGCTACTGTTGCCCAATCTAATGCTCAACCACGTTAATTTCGTGGGAAATTCATTGAATGGGTGCATGAATTAGACGTGTACTTTGACAAATACAACTTGATAGAGACAAAGACTCCAATATGCATGTTTCCATATGAGTGATTGTACTCAAATACAATGGAGAGTCCGTGAAAGGCAACTTCAAGCTCAAGGACGTGAGTCTAGAACGTGAGAAGAGATGCAATACGAGTTGGCGGACATGTACCTAACAAAACATGAATGGAGAATGTACTTCCCTCCACCAGATTTCCAAAAGCCACCCACATGTCATAAGATCGCTATTATCGAGAAAGAGATGGTCATTGATATTCCTATCAGAGAGATTAATATGGATGAAATCAAAAACAACATAGTCAAAATTGTGGACAAGGATATCGAACCCAAGGAGAATGGTGCTTCAACATCTGTGATGATTGTGAACAGCTAAGAGAACGATCCTGAGGAGCTTGAGATTGAAATTGTGGAGGTCAAGAACACAGTGGTTAAAGGTGTTCATCTGGATGATCTCATGGATACATTTGAGATTGTTGAACTAAGCATGGGGAGTTCGTCATCCCATTAAAGTATCTTGAAGATCGAGCTCCTCACATTCTAGACTACATCCTTGTTATCAAAGAGCTACCTGAATTTTTCTACGGCTTGAAGAGAGATGTGCGCCATGCAATAATCACCCTCACACTCTACAAAATTTGAGGACAAATTTTTTCCAAGAGAGGGCAAATTGATGCAGATAAGTTACTAAATTGGCTTATTTAATTGCAAATAAGCCTTGGATTGGATTATGTATGTGTTGGGCCTTTGATCCCATGGGTTTTCTTTGTAATGGGCCACTTTAATAGGCCTAAAATATGAAAAGTAGGAAAACGGGATTTAATTCATTAGTTTAGTTAGAGTCCTATTTTGAGTCTATATTCTTTGTTATTTAAGTTATCTAATCAGTTTAGATTTCCCAATTAGTTAAGGATTGGGTTAGGCCTTTCCTTTTTAGTGTTTGAGTCTTTTATATAAGTTTGTAAGGAGCTACAACGTTGAACACAAATTTGATTAAATGAAAGAAAAAAAAAAGCTTTGTGCTGGAAACTGAGATGCAGAGTTGTAAGAGACAACTTGGGTGAGATGCCCCAGGGAAGTGTGAGATACTCAACCCAACATATTCCCCCTACACTCATTCTACCCTTCATTCTCTTATTTTTGTTTTGTTCATACTATATGTCATACTATCTGATTTTTATTGAATTTACTAAAGATCCTACTCACTTGTGAACCAATCTTACATTATTACCATTTATTCCTTCAAGTCCTATACTTTTATTTTACTTCCTAGTTTGTCCCCAAACAATAAATAGTAATCTCCTTTATGTCTTTTCTTCTTTACATTGCTAACAATACCATGAAAACTCTGGTTATTTGCCAAATTGCCACTTTCCCATGTTATCTTTGATATATTTACCAAATTGTTATTATTTTTAAATATCTGGTGATTGCAAACATGGGTGGGCCCTTAAGCAAACCCAAATAGAGTTTGGTAACACGGGTTCCACATCAATTGCTATCAGAGCCGAAATCCTCTATTTTTGATGACTATCAACCCCACCAAGTTAGTTACTCTTCTAGAGAGGTTTGCGAATGAATCTAAGGATGGATGAGGGAACTTCAATTGGATTTTTCGTGCTTCTGTGATAAAGTATGCAGCGTATAGAAGCCTTAGACGGGTCAGTGTTGGAAAAAAAGGTGGACATTGGAAGTGATGATCAAGCTAAAGTTTAACATTTTGATCAAGGATGCAATAGAATTAATCAATGGTCTGATTTCATTTGTGAAAATCAAATGATCATATTCCAATTGGAGAGTTGTCATTTGCTAACGACTATCAGAAGATCGTGACAGTTGATCCTGAGATGCGCTAGATCATCTCCATCAAAGTTGTTGATTGTGGATCTTGATCGAGTGGTGCTTATGCTCTTCTTTAACAAAACTCACAGTTGAGTTTTCTTAACATCAAGGAGTCAATGCAGATTTGTGGCTGAACCGGATAGACCCTTATGGAAATCTAGACCGAGATGAATCAGGTCCAGTTGGGTGTTTTGATTCAGCAAGATATCTAAGCATATTTACTCATTTGGATTTTTAGTAGTTGGATTTATCTTGCAATTTTCAGTTTTAGTTTTAATTGGGTAGTTAGTGGTTGAGTTAATTTAGGAATTTATTTCCCTTTATAAGTCCAAGTTAGAGTTGAGTTTTGTTACAGCAAACACCAATAAATAGGAAAATAAGCACACATAGATCCCCACAACACACAGAGACTTAACAAGGTTCACACACCGATGTGGTGTGCTACATCCTCAGGCAAAGAAGAAAATGTTTCACTATGTAGAAGAAAGATTACACCCAAACATCGGCGAGAAAACTCACTCTGAAACCCTAACTCGAAAAACCCCAAATTACAACTGCTTGCTCAACAAGACAATAATACATTATATACTGCTTCCATCATAGATCTCTAAAAAAATCCCATTCGGGTAGCCACCAAAATATGTCGGAGCGAGCCGTTCTTCAAAACAGGTCAAGAATTCGAGACAAACTTAACAAGTTTAATTTCATTTTAGATTACAATTAAGACTCTTTAAATAGTAGCTTGTAACCATCATTTTATTCATATTTTGATGAATGGATATTTGAGTTCTGCCAGATTGGTACATAGCAAGGTTGTGTGACCTCTTCTCTCTCTTCCTCTTCTTCTCTCCCCTCCCCATTAATCAATTACTTCTTCCTTCTATTTTCTGTTTTGTTTCCTGCAACTAGCAACACAGAGAATCTTGCTGACCCATTAGCCTTTGGATTGAGAATTTGGGCGACGTTCAATTACCTTAGGGTGATTCAGGTGTGACCAACCCCAGTAGAAGACTCCAACAATCAGTAACAAATGGGTTCAGATTCGACAATAATTCTGAGAATCTAAAGAAACCCTAATTTAGGTCAAATATAAAAGGTTGAATGACTCACAAACCAGCCCAATGTTGGGAAGCCAAAGCTTGTCGAATCTCCCCTTAGGTGTGATGAACAAAACCCCAAAAGATCAAGGGTGGTAACTGGCTGATTGCTGAGATATGACAAATGCTGAATTAGGGCTTGATTTAGGTCAAAACCGGTGATCTTTTATAGCACACAAACCAGCTCTAGAAAGGGGCTCAAAGATGGATAGAACCTCTCCCCTAGGGGTCTCCACAAAACCCTAGAAGGGCTCCTTCAATAGGCTTATGATTGATGAGTAACAGCAGGTCCAAAGTCTTCTCACAAATAGGTCTCAATGTGGGCAGATTGGGAGATTTTTTATTACAGCAGCTACAGGCCACTAAAAGCCACAGAACTCTTATCGAGTTTCCCTCTTAATGCACCTGACCAGTCCTCAAAATTGGGCCTGAAGTTGATCTCTGGTCTGGAAGATAGGACGCCTTGATTGGCACTTCAAAAGCCTAACTGGTCTGAGTCAACTCTGGCCGTAGACTGGCTTTCGTTCTTCTGGATGGTTTTGTAGTCTGATCATGATCTTACAACACTCAAAAAACAGAAAGGAAAAACAAAGGAAGAAAAGGAATTCAATGGAGGGTTGAGAAGGGGGGAAGAAGAATGGTGGTTTTGGTTCAGGCCTCTCACCTTTCCTTGGTCATCTCACCCTCACAAGGTCTTGAACATCTCACGCCTCTCAAAGTGACTCCCTCAACCATGGAAGATAACTTCTCAAACTTTCATTAATTCAAATCTGAAAAAACCTTACAATAGTTGTCTTTAAATAGGCAGTGAAGCCTTTACAAAGTAGTAAATAACCAAAAAGGAAACCAACTAATTCTTCTAAACTGATTTACTTGCTTGACAAGAAATAACAACTAACTACTCTGTTTAACAAATAAAAGGAATCTAACTACTTAACCACTAAACAAACACAGAAAGGAAATAAATCTCTTAACAACCAAAAAAGGAAACAAATCTCTTCTCGTTGATGAAATCAATGGGAGCTCCTGGGATCTTCTAGAAGGCTGAAATAACAACCAGATCAGAAAACTGTGCTGCAGAAAATATTCCCAAGGATTTTCTTTTAGAAGATGCTCCACCCAATGGCCCTTGCTGCCCTGTTCTCCTGCTGCTCAACAGCTAAAGAGTGACCCAAATTTTTGGGCCAGCCTTGACCCAGTTTTGACCCCCCCCCTTTATGGACTCGATCTACATCAGATTCAGGCACTAGAGTATTACCCCCTTGGTCCTCCCCTGTCGAGAGAATTGTTCGAACTGCAGTTTTGGACCTGAGATTACTGCCTGCTACTTTTATTGATTGCTGTGGATCTAATAGGGGATGAATCACTTTGGTGTGTCGGATTTTAAAGAAAAGCTTGATCAGATACAATTCAGGTTTCGATTCTATCTGAGGTTGTAGGCAGAGCTCGAATCTGATAATCAGGCCAGAAATTATCGTCTTCATCTCCCTTCAAGAGGTAGAAGACGACCCATCTCCCTCACCCCTTTTTTCTCGGTAGTTCCTCCTTTATGCAGATTTTAATTAATATTCTATTCTTCCATTTTCCCATGTTATTCCTTCCTTTACCATTTATTCCCTCATGTCCTATACTATTATTTTGCTCCCTAGTTTGTCCCCAAACAATAGATAGTGATCGCCTTTGTGTCCTTTCTTTACATGCTTAACAATCCCTTAAAAACTCCGGTTATTTACCAAATTGCCACTTTCCCATGCTACCTTCGATATATTTACAAAAATTTCTATTACTTATAAATATTTGGTGATTGCAAACTTGGGTGGGCCCTTAAGCGAACCCAACTAGAGTTTTGTGACCCGGGTTCCACATCAGGTTCACCTAGGTGTTTAAGAATCGCATTGTAGACTAACAACTATGATATAGATAAACCCTCAGTTAAAGTGAAGTTTTTGGTGGTAGCCCTGGGAATGTGGAGAGAACAAAAGGGCCTGCAAATGCTTTAGGATGCAAAATGGGTCAATTTTCCTGTTTTATTTCTAGCCTAATTCGGATTTTAGCACATCAACAGCATGATGGAATTGTCTCATTAAGAAAATTAAGAAAACACTATCAAAATCTACTTCACATAATGTAAGACATGTTATCTACCAAAGGAAATCGACTCGATTCAGAGTGGTTCCTATTTTAAACTTTAGAGAAAATCTATACGACTGGGAGACGAATTCACCATGATACAAAGTGATATGCATTCTGAAACTAAGAAGAAATAAAATGAGTTGGACAGTTTCTTTAGTTGGTCCTCAACAAGACAATAGGAGCACTATTTCAGATCAAGAGGACAACAACAAATTTGGGACATAAAGCTGTGTTAGCCAGGTAAGACCCGCAATACGACTTGGTTGGCTTCTCGTACTAAAAGTGAAGTAATTGACAAGGAAAGGTCCTATTTTTAACTTTGAAATCAGCAGTAAAAACAGAATTTTAAAGCACTGGTATGTGAAGTCCCCACTAAACACCAATGATTTGTATGTACTAGAACTCCTAACCCTCTACCACACACATTGTTGTGGCCAGTTACCCTAGGAAATATCTTCTGTTTATCCTAAAGATGCCTAAAGACTATAAACCATTTGATTCAGAACATTAGATCATGTCCTATATGTGCTTCCTTAGTGAATCCACCAATTGCATCATTACATGCTCCTTAATTGTAGGAAGATGTTTGACATTGATTATGTCCGACGACATGGAAAGTGAAGACAAACAACTTTCAAATGAAAGCATTTCTGAATTAAGTCAGTGGTAAATTTCTGAAAATAATGAGAAAAAAAAAGAGGCAAAAATCTGGTCTAATGGTAATTTGCCTGTCTTGGCAAAATGGCCCCAATCTGTTTGAACCATGTGGAGGATGATGTGGTAGTTCTAGGCGTTTGATACATAAAGTAAGGCCCCTATAGATTAACCACAGGCCAAATTAGGTGATTAGGTGTCCAACTCAACTATATGGCTCACACGGTATTGGTTTTCAGTCTTCTTCTCCCTGTATTTTTCAACAGTCATAATCTGTTTCTCTTTTTTTGGACATTTTAGGCATTTTTATCCTCCTATTTTACAATATAAAAGAAGTAAAACTTGGATTGGGCTGAAATTTTAAAGGTAGATAAATCGGTGGGACCGACCAACAAGGGATACTTTGCTAAACCTATTGTGCCTACTGCACTATTGTCCCTCCCCACTCCCACCCCCCACACCCCCCCCCAAAAAAAAAAAAAAAAAGAAGTCCTGTTATTCATAAGTCCTTTACTTTTGAAAGGCTCAAAGGTGCTATCTCTAGCACATTTGTTACAGACCAAATACCATAGTTCCTTGCAATAGCTATGGCGATGATTTTGTACAGCTTCTGTTGTGGCTTTGTGAGGATGTTACCTCAGGAGCCTTTATGGTCTCTAGAAGTACTGCAAATAGGGTGTTATGGGGATGCTATCTCAGCAGCTTTTAGAATCTCTAGAAGCACTGAAAATGGGTTAATAACCCCTTCTTTTGAGTACTGTTATCCCTTAACACCACATATCATACCACAGTATAGACCATCCATATTATAACTTTTCTTAGAAAAGACAATTACACTTCTTACTTTTTGACCACAGAAACTGGATATCTCTTTGTCTGGTAAACTCTTCCTCTTATAACTTCTTATTTTACATTTATAAATGTTCTTAGTTTATTGTTGATCCTTCATCTTACTAGAATTAAGTTGTGAAAAATAAAATAAAATAAAGGCTAAATAAACAATGGCACCTTTTTAACAGAAATTAACTCATTTTCCATTAAAATTAAATCAAAGGGCCAAAAAAAAAAAGGAGAGAGAAAACCTTAAGCAACATGACGAGGGCAGCACAAGGTGAGCTCTAGCTTAAAACATTTTGCATATACTTAAAACAGTGGAAAATAAAGATTGAGGAACTCACCATAGACTGAATCAGAAGAGAACCACGCCGAACCTTAGAAGAAATAATCAGTGGATGGTTATGGCCCTTTTCAAGTTTTGAAATAGCCCACTTCCCATTTTTATCTCTCCTTACATTGATCATTGCTTTGCAACCTTCCCTGGTGACTGCCTCTGGCTTCTTAACAGTCCCCCTGCTAAAACCCTCTTTGTTACAAACAAATCGTCGTCCTATGATGGCACCATCAACCTTTGAACGGCTGTATGAGCCGATACGGGTGATAAAGCCAATACGTTGAGCATATTCATCATAGAAAGCCTTGGCAGCAACATCTGATTCAAACTCCATACCCTCATATGGTTCTAGATCACCATCTCCACTGTATGTAATTAACTCCATTCCTTCAGGATGCTCCAAAACTTCTCTTTCCTCACCCACATGAGGCTCCACTATATGAGAACTTTCTACTATTTCTCTATTATTAGGAATAACATCCTTTCCCATTTCACCATCATCAACAGCAAGAGAGGCATTGTCCACTGCCAAAGTAACATCATGAGCTTCATATAGAAAAACCCAACTAACATTCTCTCAATTAAAGAAAATTAATAAATTAAAAACAACCCAAAAATCCCACCCCCACCCCCACCCCCAAATAAAATAAATAAATAAATAAGTAGGCAAAAACAACCCTAAAACCCCTAAAGCATTTAACCGAATACCTGGTTATAGAGCAGAAACAGGAAAAGCCCAAAAACAGCAGGCAGAACCAACAGATTAAAGAGAAGGAAACAGAGGTAATGCCTCAAAATAACAGAAAAAAATAGATGCATGAACTTAGGTAAGCAATATTAACTTGTTAAAGGAATTTTGTCAAAGAGTAGATAACTACCACATTTCAAGGGATTAAAAAAAATCATCAAGGTTAAAGCCCCACAAAAGATAAAGCCTCAAATTCATGTTTTCTACTTCTCTCTAAAGTTTTCCCTGAAAGCATTCATCTATAACTTCCTAAAGCTAATAAATACATATAAGAAAAAAAATTGTGGGAGAAATTGTATTCCAAGGAATTAGGTAAATGGAAATTTTCAGAAAATGATAAGAATGCTTGGTATCTCCAAAAATGCACCTGGGCTTGATTTCGGCATTGTTTCGACAAAAGTATGAATAGATGGAGAATATGAAGCAAGGTAATATTGCACATTTGGGTTTCCTTACATCTAACGATATACAGTTAAATGAGAAATAACGAAACTTACTTGAGCTCTCCTTTTTGCTTAAGAGAGAGAGACAATGAGTGAGAGGGAGAGAGAATGAGTGGATCTCTGTATAGGGTTTGGTTGTGAGAGAGAGAGAGAGAGAGAGAGGGAGAGAGGCGTTGAGGGTGCAAAATATTAGAGACCTTTCAGTCCTTGCCTTATTATTGGGTGACTTTTTTTTCTTTTGTAGAAGGGGCGACTGTGTTTGTTTTGGTAGAAATTGGGTGAATCTGTGTACCACCCATTCAATGGGAGAAGAATTTTTCACTGTCAAATTGGTATCTAGTGAGACTTATTCAATACATCGTTATATCTTATCAAAGCTTGATCCTGATGTAACATGTGAAATGGTCCTCACATGGGAACATAAATAATTGAATCAACTTCACATATTCTACTTCATTTTTCCACAGGGGATCAACTTAGGCACCGGGTTACTCTCCTTTAAAAAAAAAAAAAAACAAAAACAAAAACATATAGGATGCAACGTTTTTTCGTTTTATGGGATTAAAAAAACAGAATAAAACATTTGATGTCAACTTGATCTTTTTTCTTTTTTCTTTTTTTAGAACAAAATGAAAAAAACACGTTAGAAACGTAAAATGATGGGACAATAAAACCTTGTTCTGTCATTTCCGATTTGCTCCAAAAAAAAAGGGTGAAAACTAGGGTAATTGTTCTTGAAACAAGTTCACCAAACATTATTTTTTTGTTTTAAAATAGCATTTTGCACAGAAATTGAAATTTATATTTTTGACACGAAACGTGGTTTCTGGAACTGAATGACTACCAAATACAACCGTAGTCTTTAATCTAATACACATTAATCTTATATTCGGTCGATTGGTCTGAGGTTATCAACGAAGATTTGTCCAAGTCACTTCCTTTTTTTTTTTTTTTTTTTGGGGGGGTGGGGGGAATTACTCTAATTCATAACCTCCGACCAATCAATCGAATAATTCCCTTTTTATCACTTGGGTCGGGATACAAACCAATTAATCATAAAAAACATCCTAGGTGGGTATTTTCAAATCTACCCCTGAGATTCCATTTCCTTAGTTGTTACCATGGAGTTGCAGCTACTTGACTGCAACACGGGCAGCAACAAATTATTTTTTCCAGAGTTTCTTCCCACTTCTTTGTGGTTATAACTTATTGGGTTATGTTGACAGGTCTTTTCCATGACCGTTGCTCTCTCTCTCTCTCCAAGTCCTCAGAGTTGGACGCAAGCCTCAAGATGGCCTCCTTCCATCTTCAAAGTTGTTTAATGGTTCTTGGTCATTGTCTCCCTCATTCATGAATTAACCACAACCAAGCTACCAAATCTATAACCAGGACAATCGCATTGTTTCCCCCGTCATAATGTTTTAACCATGTTTTCCTTGATAATAAAGGATCTATGAAATCTTCTCGATTAACTTTTTTGTTGCTTGATTAGGGTTCTAAGAACCACCTAACCATAGATATCAGTTATCTTACTTTCATTCACTTATCCCCAAAACTGATTTTCCTTTATCCTATAGGGATTATCGTCCCATTAGTCTCTACAATTTCATTTATAGAATAATATCATCTATGTTGGTTAATCATCTTCGTCCTCTCATGCATAAGATG
This sequence comes from Macadamia integrifolia, assembly GCF_013358625.1. Taxonomy (NCBI): domain Eukaryota; kingdom Viridiplantae; phylum Streptophyta; class Magnoliopsida; order Proteales; family Proteaceae; genus Macadamia; species Macadamia integrifolia. Next base: position 8,907 of record NW_024868364.1, on the reverse strand, counting down.
GTTTCATTCCAAAAAATCAAAATGGCTTCATTAAGGGGGCGACAAATCCAGGATTACATTTTGATTACTCATAAAATTTTCCATGCTATGAGGAGAAAAAGGAAACCTAAATCGAGTTGGATGGTTATCAAGCTTGATATATCCAAAGATTATGATCGCCTTGAATGGGGCTTTCTTAAGCGAGACTTGTTTATGCCAGCTTGGGTAGAAGTTATTGTATTTTGTGTCAACACTCCTTCATTTTCCATTCTACCCAATGGTTCACCTCTCCCCTTTTTCGCTCCATCTAGGGCATTCAACAAGGTGATCCCCTCTCATCTTATTTGTTTGTTTTATGTGCAGAGGTTTTATCTTCTCATATGATTCTTGGACAAGCTTGTAGTAAAATGCATGGTATCAAAATTGCTAGGGTTGTGAAAGTATATCTCATATGGCTTTGCTGATGACTTCATTCTCTTTGGTCGATCCTCAATCTCAAAGTTCATAAATTTGCAATCAATTATTAAGGAATTCTGCAAATCTTCAAGTCTTGTCTTAATATCTAAAAATTAATAAACTTCTATAGCTTTAATGTTCCAAGCTAAATTCAAAAGACGTGTTGGACAACATTTTGGTCTCTTTACTCTAGTAGCTACTGATATTTATCTGGATATTCCCATTCTGTCTAACAGTATCACCAAATCACATTGCCAAGAGTTGTTATCAAGAGTAAATTTGAGATTGAGTGGGTGGAGATCCAAGTGTTAGGATTTTTATGTGGGCTCAACTGATACCAATTGATCCATTGGGCCCAAGCAATAATAGACCCACTCTAATTAGGAAACTCCTAGCTCTTTCCATTGTGAGAGTGGAATAGGGTTTTAGGGATTCTATTATAAATAGAATACTAATGGTCCCTGCACCCATTGCTTTAATGTCTTATTGGTTTTGGGAGCACGACTTTCTCATAAGAGCAAGTGCACAGAAATAGAGGAAACCCTAGAGTAAGAGGCTGCAGAAAATCTCAGTAGAAAGACTCCACTTGCGTAGTTCATCATTGTCATCTTCATGGGAGTAATATTTAACCACATGGGATAGAGGTTCATGATCTATGCTCATAGGGCTTCTAAACTTACACAGGTACTTCTCTATTCTCATTCATAGTTCATGTCATGGATGTCTCATTGATTTTTATAGATATAGTAAATCTATGTGGTTATGTATTTTAAGATCTATAAAGGGAGTACTTTATTGATCTTGGTTTAGGGACTATACCCATGGTTAAATATCTTTTATGATTCTTATATTTTAAAAATTATAAGGTTATTCATATATTTAATATGGTAAATGATCCCTTACAATTGGTATCAGAGTCAAGGCTTATAGTGTTAGAATCAAGAAAAATCAAAAGAAAATTGATTTTGTATAGGGTTTGGGTCCCAAATCATGAAAATCATAATTTTACCATCGCTTAAAGTTCTCGTATGGGAAAACTTTCTTTACAAAAGTTGTAGAGCACGAGAAGGCGGTCACGGCGATATATCGTAAGTCATCAAAAACCTCCGGATGCGTCGGCACACGCGATCAAAAATTGGCTATCGGAGGAGAGAGAATTAAAAAAAAATGGCGGCGAGTCATCGCCGGGTCAACTTGGAAACCCTACCAAGTTGACCCGGGGTGCAGTGGCTCAACTCATGACCCACTCTGTTTGACTCGATCAAAGGTTGATTGCGTGGTTGACCAATTGACTCAGATTTTGACCCGGAACTAATATGCCTGAACCGGATTAGACCGCTTGGCCGAACCGATTGGTTTGGGAAACTAGATTGATTTTGATCTTTTTTTCTGCAACTTCAAATGGCTCGTTCGGGCAAACGGTGAAGAATTTTTCACCCTGATTTTTTACATTGAGTCTAGTTTTTCGTGCTCTTCGTTTTGATATATTATGAGCATAGTTTTGATCAACTTTTATGGTCTGTTTTGCATAAGTTACAAGTATGGGTGGTTAATGATTCTTTATAATTTTCCTATTAATTGGAAGAAATAAAAGAAAATCAACTCATACATTACTTGCATATCAGAATATGAACTTATTTATTCTTGGTAATGTAGTTCATGCTTTTGTTTATGAATATTTTTATTTATGCTTAAATAATTCTACTTTTAGCTACCGGAATGAATTTGTAGACTATTGCAGTAAGATTGGATGGAATCCACCAAAGTGATAAAGTTCAACATTATTATAATAAAATACAAATCAAAGGTCTTCTTTATTTGAAAAGATAGAGAATAATGGTTGGTAACAAGATTGCTAATGTTCACCCAAATGTGATATTATCAAAGAAAAGTTAAAGTTAAAGCAAGTGAAAAATAGAATAGGAATTTCTCAACCTAGAAGATGATGTCCATCCAAAGATGGCAGTACTTTTTGAAAGTTAGAAGAAGTCTCGCAGTAATAACAGAAACTTGAGTGGACCAGTATATTTCAGACTCAAAGGTCAGGAATGTAGTTCCGGTTGACACTCTTGAAGTAATTGATAATTGAGCATTGTAATGTTTATTTTGTTAATAGTTATATGCTTGTTCTTTTACATTTAAATGATATTTAGTTCATGTTTAAATAACTCACAAATTTAAACTGTTAGGTGTAGTTGTAAGCTATTGCAGTAGAATGGATGGAACCCACCAAAGTGGTAAAATCTAAGATTACTGCAATAGATTTGTAACTCAAAGGTTTTGTCTTATTTTCAAAGACATAGAAAATTATTGGCAGGAATTAGGTAATGCTTGCCCAAAGGCGACATTATCAAAGATAAGCATAAATACAAGTGTAGTCTAAGTAGATCTTAACCTAGAAGTTGTTATTCATCCAAAAGTGACAGTAATTTTCGAAGTTGAAGAGCTCCTATGGTCATTGTATGTTTTTGAGTGGACCAGTGCATTCCAGACCCAAAGGTTGAGAATATAGTTCGGTTGACACTCTGGTTATGTTTAATGGTTAGTGATGTAATATTGGTTTTAATTTTATTGACGTTACATGTATTAATTAAATATTGAATGGATTATTCTTCCTTGAGTTGAACCATTAAACTGAATGCCTTTAAAAGTGGCTTAAGAATATGGAGGTCTATATATGTCTCAAAGACCTAGTTTTCTATACTAGGAAAACCAAATCAATAGTTTGGTATTATGCTTTTAAAACAAATATTTTTTCCCTAAAAGGTAATGGACAGTTGATCAATGGCAATAATGTGGATGAGGGTTTTATGACTATGATCAAAGGTTATAGGTTTATTTAATATGTTATTTTTGTATTCCGATTTGATCAATTCGGATTGGTTGGGTTGGATTAGTATCGGTTTTGATCAATCCAATACCAAGTTCTTAAACACTGTCATTGTTCTTTGAAAACCTATTTATGAACATTAATTGATAAATGTTTGATTTTCTTTTATTTTTGGGCTTATGTGAACAAGTTTTTATGTATGTCATATTTGACGAATTGTGTTCTCCAATAAATGGATTAATTTATGACTGGTCGAACCAAATGGGAGGATAAAAGTATAGATCTAAAGCTGTTTTATATGGCTCGACCAGTGGGAGAATAAATTCGGTATACTAGGTTGCTAGTGGGAGGATGTTACTAGTAGAAGGTCAGTATACTAGGTTGCTAGTGGGAGAATAAATTCAGTGCACTATATTATTTTTCATGCAAAAGAATTATATTGAGTTTTGTATTGATTTATTATTATCATGATATTGAAAAATTATTTATGGCTGAAATATATAGTAAATTCATATTCATGTCATTTTGTACTTGAATGTTTTGTTTGAAACACCCTATGATGGATAAATATATTAAAATTAAACTGAGTGTGAGCTTCCGCACATTTTATGCTGCATAGTATATTTGTAGGAAGTTATGAAATGATTAGATGGAATCCACCAAAGTGGCACATTTTATTCTTTCATAATTTTTTCAAGCGTAGAAAAATTGGTGATATTTGCCCAAAGGTGATGTCACCCAAGTTAAAGAAAATACATGTATAGAAAAGACTATAACTTAGAGGTTTTTAAGCCCATATGTGATAAAAGTAATTGTATTTCCACAGTAAATTTGGATTTACGAGAGGACCAGTGCATTCTTAACCCAAAGGATAAAAATGTAGTTACGGTTGTGACTCTTGTGTGTTTTATCTACTAGATGTACATTTATTATGTAGTTTATTTGCTAGATGTACATATTAAATTTTTTAGCCTGGTTATTTGGTGTGTATGATTCATACCTGAGATTTTTAGGGTTACTTGATCTGGTTTTAGCTCTCAAGGAACCCAAACATGTGTTGTTACTGATCAAAGTACAATCAAAGGGATATAGGAACAATTTTGTTACCCTATTAAGTTTATAATGATTTTGGAGTAATTTTGAAATGATTTTATCTTAAATCTTGTTCTCTAAATTATTTATGTACATTTATGCTTCATTTTTTTGTGTTGTCCCTAGTTGATTAAGAAACACATTAAAGCATACACTTCTGTGCATATATTCATCTCAAATGTGAAAAACATGAAAGGAATGAGTGAAACCCACCAAAGTGGTACATTTAGTTCAATTGTGTGTTTCTCAAGGTAAATGTGACATTTGCCCAAAGGTGGTGTCACCCAAGTTTATCAATAAAGTACTCAAAAGCCATGTTTTCTGACATTGGTATTATTGAGGTTTTTGATATGCTTGGTTAGTGAGAGTTTTATGATCTCATTTAACCAAATATATCATGGTAGCGACAACCAAAGTTTAAAGACGGTAAAAGTCAAAGTTTAAAACTGTGCCTGCTAAGGTTTATTGGCAATGCTTAGCCAAAGTAAATGACGATAAGTCAAGGTAATTGATGATATTTTGTCAGAATTTGTGATGTATGGCTGTATTTAGCCTAAGTCCAAAGAAGTGGTGGTTTATCACAGACAGTTTGCCAAATGTTGTGATTTATGGTGGTATTTAACATAAATCTATAGTAGTGGTGATTAACCACAGACAATTTTTCAAAATTTGTGATTTATGGTGGTATTTAACCTAAATCTATAGAAGTGGTAGTTAGCCATAGGCGGTATGCCAAAGTAAGATATTAATTCAAGAAAAAGGCAGTTTGCCAAGTGTTGATTAATATCAAAGTTTTCTACCTGTGAGGTTTTCAAGGTAGACTGATCTTTAGATCAAGAAATGACCTATAAGGAAATGTATATTTCATGTGATCAAAGGTATGATATCAATTCCTTATATATATGTTTTCAGATGATTTGGATTGATAATTTTCTATTGTTTGTAACATTAAATAGTTATATGTTGTATATTGAGGTGTATTTTCTACTATTGTTCAATAATAGAGATTATTGATTGAATCAAAGTTTGTTTGAGTGGTATTCAGTCTCGAAATTATTTTGCCAAGTGCTAATGGAAAGACATCAGTATCAGTGTAACCCAAGTGGGAGATTGTTAGGATTTTTATGTGGGCTTAACTGATATCGATTGATCCATTCAGCCCAAGCAATAATAGACCCACTCTAATTAGGAAACTCCTAGCTCTTTCCATTGTGAGAGTGGAATAGGGTTTTAGGGATTCTATTATAAATAGAATACTGATGGTCCATGCAACCATTACTTTAATGCCTTATTGGTTTTGGGAGCACGGCTTCCTCATAAGAGCAAATGCACAGAAAGAGAGGAAACCTTAGAGTAAGAGGCTACAGAAGATCTCAGTAGAAGGACTCTACTTGTGTAGTTCGTCATTGTTATCTTCATAGGAGTAATGTTTAACCACATGGGACAAAAGTTCATGATCTATGCTCATGGGGCTTCTAAACTTACATAGGTACTTCTCTATTCCCATTCGTGGTTCATATCATGGATGTCCCATTGATTATTATAAATATGGTAAATCTATATGGTTATGTATTTTAAGATCTATGAAGAAAGTACTTTATTAATCTTGGTTTAGGGACTATACCCATAGTTAAATATCTTTTATGATTCTTGTATTCTAAAAACTATAGGGTTATTCATATATTTAATAGGGTAAATGATCCCCAACACCAAGCTACTTAGCATTGTAGGCAAACATGTTCTCATTCAATCAATTCCAACCCCCCAGTATTTAATGTCCTATTATATGCTTCCTCGATCCATCCATTCTACGTTGGATAAGGCCCGTAGATCTTTCTTTTCAAGTAATGGTGATCGAAGTCTGGTCCCTACTTGGGATTTTATCCGTCGATCGAAATGCTTTCGATTGGACTTCTCAAATAATCATTACCAATGAATGAAACTCTTTTATCACAACCATAGGAAAACTAATTTTTCCATTCAAATCTGGATTCACTATTTTCTAAATCTCACTGTTGGATCATGGATAGCAATCTATGGCACATTTGGATATCTTATAGATGTTGTTAAAGTCAATGTTGATAGTTCAAGTCTTGGTATACTAGGTCTAGCTGGTATTGGAGGAGTAATTCAAGACTGCCAAGGGCGCTTTATATCCTTTTTTGCAGAGCATGTGGGAGTTTTCTTTTATTATGTGGCGGAAGCGCTCATTGTTCATCAAGCCCTCAACCAACCTTATTGTGGGGAGTGACAATTTAGGGGTGACCTCATCTATCATCCAGAATTCAAGTACCTAATGGAGAACTACTGCTATGATAGATGATTGTCGAAGGCTGGCAAGGAGTTTCAACTCCATATCTTCTTGTCATGGGTACAGGCAAAGCAATCAAATTACTGACAAGCTTGCTTCCTTTGCAGTTATGAAATTTTTTTTTATCATTTGGCATATATCCCCTACCCCAGCAAGTCCGGATCAAGTCCTCTTAAGAGAATCATTTTCATTCGGTGCCTGATTCACACAAGGAATCCATTTGTTCTCTCTCTGAATTAAGTGGATTCCATGCATGAATCAAACACCGTACGAGAACCATTCTCATACGAAGACCTGATCCAAGGTCTTCTCGGGTTGTAAGCTCTCTTCCCTTTTTTTTTTGGTGCTCTAGTTTCAACTAGCTCATTCCTCGGGGTGTAAATATTTCATTAATATAAGTTTTTGTTCTATCAATCAATATATAGGTGTTGAATCAGATAGGCTAGCTTTTCATTGCATATATTCTGAGACTATCAACTCCCATAAGAATAAGAATAGATGTGGTACATGGACATCAAGTGGAGTGAAAGAGGGAAACTAATGCCAGATATTTAAGAAAGTCCCCCATTTTTATTTTCCTAATCTGGCATAAGGAAAGATTCACTCTTTTATCCTATTGAAAGAAGGTTTCCCAATTACTAATCATAAATATAGGTAAAAAAAAAAAAGGATCTGTTTTGAAAGGGAATTATCTGAAACTTATTCCTACAATTAGATCTTTTATCACCAAAGAAAGCCATATTCTTCTAAGATTCCGATAAATAAATAAATAAATCAAAATAGAAGAAGAAGCATCAATCTTTCAAGATAGATCCGACCTTATGAATTGGAACTCCAAGCCTCGAAACAAAAGAACTTAGAACCTTTTGTGAACGAGAAATTAGCACCATTAAATACGTGTGATAAGGGTTAACACAGTAAGTTTTGATTCTCCATCATTTACTAATTCTCCATATCCTTCTCCACTTTTCCCCTTGTTGGTAGCAATACATGACTTATGATATGGCGAGATTTTGGTTCTTCTAGTGCTTAGGCTGATATATATAGCGAAGGATCGAGTTTTCCTTAGGTCATGGTGAAGGGGAATCCCTTGTCTAGGGCTTCAAATGAGTGTGAGCGGGTATTTTGGAGAACATACTAAAACTCTATAGGAGTTTGTGAACCTTAGTATGAAGTGTTAAACCTTCCAAGTATGGTGGAGGAAAACTTTCTCCACTAACAAATATAAAACAAAGAAACTAACAATTTTATATGTATATTTTATTTTCTTTTCCTTTGATCACTTTATTGGATTTTCAGCAGGCACTTAAGTCATTTATCCAACCAATCACATCATTTTTTTTAGACAAAGAAATATCATAGGGAAAAAGCACCAAGGGTGAAACATCTAGATGCAACCATAGAGGGATTACAATGAATGGAGGTGGTCATAGCCACTAAACACAGGATGGCATAAGTTTGAAAGATCCAATGACTAGGAAATCAGCAAGGACGTTATTATTCCTACTGTAAATCTGAAAAAAAAAAATGATGAACAAATGTGAAAAATTTCAGTAGGGGATAAATTACCTTTTATTTTTATGTTTCATTTGACAAAAGGGTCATGGCTTAATATTTTTTTTCACCCGAAGGAAAGGTTGGATTTTTTTTTTTTCTTTCTAGGTTAAATATATTTTATAATGTTAGGTAGTTGTTTTTACACGATCTCTGACAAATGGTATAGAAGTAACCATTCAAGTTGATGACTCATGCTTACAAAATTTAACTACATTATAATCCAAGCATTTAGCTTTAATTAATCCTTTACCAAAAAAAATAGCTTTAATTAATGAATTGCATTTCCAGCTATCCCTGAAGTATCCTATATTCTATATTTCCACAGGACCAACTAATTGGAAGCTTTTTTTTTCTATTTTAATTTTAAATTTAAGATTAATTTTATATTTATTATTTTTTAAAAAAAGAGAGTTAAGTTGGGTGAAATTATAATTTTGGATACCGAATAACAAATGTCTAATATGGTTAAAATAATATCATTGAGTAGAATCTAATTAATATATATATATATATATATTATATAAAAACATGTACTCATGCTTTGTGGCTAATCTATTTTTGGACTATTTTACCTTTCTTAGTTATTTAAATACCTTATCTTCTTCATTATAACTTTTCTTCATCTTTCTATTTTTTCTATATTTTTTGGCACCCCTTGTTTTTTTTTTTTTTTTTTTTTTTT
>NW_024868363.1:524184-536031 GCF_013358625.1 Macadamia integrifolia | reverse complement strand
AGCATATATGCACATCAATGTGTGGAATGACTAATCTATATAGCATATTCATGATGACATGACTAGATTAGATATAGTTATATGAATGCCAAACAAATGCCTTGAAACAAGGCCAAACGTCCTCTCCCCACTTACTTGTAGCGTACAAGGATTCCCGTTCGGTACGGGTGAGATCCGGAGCGAATCGGGTAGGATTTGGTGAACCTAACATAATTGAGCGGGGTTAGTACTTCACCATTTTAGAATCAAAATTAATGAAATCCGATGTCAAAATCGTGTTTAGAACGTCAAAAGAAGGTCACACGTACGATTTGGGTTCGATCGGACATAAGGATCACCTTCGGGGCCACACGGGTGGGTCAGACAGGTGGGCTGTCTACCCACCGGTTTGGAACCGGCGGGTAGGAGCCCGCCGGTAGTACCCGTTGGTTGTACCCGCCGGTTGGGCCAGGGACCCATTGCTAGGACCGGCGGGTAGGTCGGTTATACACGCCGGTTGTACCCACCGGTTGGGCCCGAAGGCCCCCTTGCCTTCTCAGGTGGGTACCCACAGGCGGGTAGGAGCCCACCGGTTGTACCCACCGGTCTTGGCGGAAAAGACACTGTTTCTTCCCCATTTTCTCCATTCTTTGGGGAATCAAATGGGGCTTTTCCCCACCCATTCTTCACACCTTCAAGGTCCTATAGGATGGTTCTAACCTAGATCTAGGTTAGATTCAAGTGAGGGAAAACCATCTTACCTTCTTTGCTCAAGAACGACTTCAAACCCTCCAAATCACTTCAAACTCACAATGCTTCTTCTACCTTGTCAATATCTCTTCAAATCCTTCAAGATCAACACATAAATCATCTATTAAACCTTAGATTTATCATTTCAAAGGGTATTTACAAGATCTCAAGAAACCATACTCGAATCAAGGGTTTAAAGCTTGGGTATGGTGAATGTTCACAAAACCCAACTTTGCTTATCATCCTAACCATTCGTCATCTAAGAATTTAAATACGCAAACCACGTAATTAAAATTAAATAAATAAATAGCTGAAAATAAACACCCTATGCAATTAAAAAGTAATGAAGGAAAAAATATTCTGAAATAAAAATAAAGTAAAAGAAATGAGATAAAGCTAGAGAGAGACTCACAAAAAGGTTTCTCTACTTAGCCCGAGGGATGCATCACATTATGAGCTTCCCTACTTGAACAGAGAGTCACTCTTTCAAGGGTCACTCTACTTAGCTTTAGGGAAAGGGAGACAATTAAAATGAAAATAATAAAATGATGGTTCTATTGCTAGGAGGGGCAAAGCCAACACATACACTAGCCATGAACCTTGGGGGAAAGGGATAGCAATAATGTAACGATTGAAATTAAAATCCTAAATTAAGAATGAAAGGGTAGTCAGAAAAGGGAATGAGAGGGGGGGGGAGAGAAGACTACTGAAGGAGCCTACTTACTTGAATTTCAACCCTTGAACTGAAAACTTGATCGATTTAAGATACTACCAGTACTAAAAACCATATTTGGAATAAACCAAATCTGAAATTTCTAGTACTAGAGAAAACAAATCTGAAGAAAAAAATTGAACTTGAAAGACATGCTTCATATCTTGTTCTTTTCACCTAGAACTAAGCTTAGAACTAGAACTTGAAAATTACAACTTCAATTGTTTAAACAATAAAAATAAAAGGCTGAATCAAAAACAAAAGTGCTTACATTAATTGAATAAAAAGAACTTACAAAAGTGTTTAAAGCATAAACCTAGAACTAGAGCTAGAGAAAGAGATAGAGCAACTAAGAAAAAACCCTAGAAGAAGAATGAAGTGCCTCCTCCCCTTGTGTTAATTCTATTATATAGAGAATGGGGGAGGGACGCCAATGATTTTAGCTTCTAAAAAATAATATTTTTTTTTAATCTTGTTGATGAAGTGGAGGAGAGAAGAGAGAAAACGTGTGGAGAGAGATCTCCCAAGATTTTTTTTACCTTTTTTTTCCTATTTTTTCTCCCTTTTTCTATTTTTTTCTCTCTTCTTGGGTAAGAAATCCCATTTGGCCGATTTTTCTTATTTGGTTTTGGACAATATTCTATTTTAATGGAAAATTCCATCCATGCCATTGTCTTTACTTTTTTTTTTTTCTTCTTTCCTATTTTTTCTCTTTATTTTCTCTCACTCTTCTTCAAACTTGCGTATAACCATCTTGGCCGAACTCCTTCAAGTGATGAGTAGGAGAGAGAAAATCTTCTAAAAAAAACTTCAACAAAATGGCAGCTAAGAGGTTCAAACTTGAGACCTCCTAGTAAGGAAAGGATTTTGCACACCCTAACTCACCAACTACGCTAGGTAGTTGTTATTATCAAAAAAAAATCTTCAATCACTTAAGGATGTGGTCCATCAATCCTTGTTGGCATTTAGAATATTCCTTATACCCTTGGGACAACTGCAGATAGGCTGGTTCTGCATCTTAGTTCAGTTTTGATCCATTATTCTTTTTCTGGCCCGAAAAGAATAATCACTTGTACGGTTGACCAAACGAATGTGTACTTGCAATTGAACATGTCCATCTTGCTTATAATTTCATCCTCTTTGCAACCATCAAAAGAAATAGGACCTCTTTATGAGTAAAATTGGAGATATAGCACCTGATAGTCCTTAAGGCCTTAAAAATATATAACCTACAAAAAGAGAGTAAAACCCAAGGTAACTCTATTATAAATATGTAAAATGCATGTTTTACTACACTAAATTTCACATATAAATGTGCTCATCAGCTCCCCCTTTGAGTTTCTTTGAATCTTCGGAGCGATCTTCATCAAGATCCAAAATTTTGTTCGGATATTCGAAGTGTTCTTCAGGATCTTGAAGATCTTCAATCCAAGTTTGCAGTTCAATCCATTTTTTCCAAAAATAGCATTTTTTTGAGTTTTCTTGATCATTACCGAAAGTAGAAATCCCTCCCCCCCCTTTTGAGGTTCTTCAGGTCTACGAAGAGATCTTTGTCAAGATCCAGAGTTCTGCTCGGATTTTCAAAGTGTTCTTCGGGGCTTTGAGGATCTTCAATCCATTTTTAGGTCAATCCATTTTTTTTAAAAATAGCCATTCCCAACTGAAGCTCTGTCTGAGTGCCCTTGGAATCTTTTCAAAAATAGCCATTGCCAGCGGAAGCTCTGTCTGAGTGCTCTTAGAATCTTTTCAGAAATAGCAATTCCCAATGGAAGCTCTGTCGGAGTGCCACCTCAGCCTAGCCGTCCCCTAGCTTATCCCCAGTGGAAGCTCTGCCAGAGTACCACCTCAGCCGAGCCCTCCCATAGCTTATCCCCAGTGGAAGCTCTGTCGGAGTGACACCTCATTCTAAATCCGAATATAGCCTTCCCTAGCTGAAGCTCTGTCTGAATCCAAATCTGAAAGTAATCGTTCCTTGCCAAAACTCTACCCAAATAACATCACAATCAAATCTATTGAGAAAGAAAGTTGGAAGTCAAAACCATCTTCCCCTGAGCTAGGAGAATCCGAAAGACAGTCCGAGATGGTACTAATCAGGGGCCCACCCCTCATGACCCGAAACAGGGGTTAAGTTCAGGTATAATTTCTCAACCGAATTGTCATCATATAGACTTTATATAGACCTTGTTTTAGTGTACATAGTCTTTTAAATTCAATCAATGTATATATGTGTGATAATTTAGCCATACATGTGGAATAGGAATAATTGTGAAAAATATTCGTTCTTAAGCATCTAGTAGGAAGACCGGTTGAACCGGACAGATTGGGTGCCTAACACCTTCCCAATTCTGTAACCGAACACTTACCCTAAATCTCTAGAACATACCAACTTTTGGGCCCTTTTCTTCGGAATTGGGCCCACCCTTGGGTCCTAGGCCCATAATCCTAAATGATGACTCCAAACCCTTTTACATGATCCCAATCACCATATTAGACCAACATCAAACCCTCATCTAGAGTGAAGAACTTTCCACTCTTGCAAAATAGGCCTCCACGTATCTCTAAGCGGCGATAGGACAGTGTGGGGCACTCACGACACACCCCTTCCTCATGAAAATAGAAGAGAGAGGAGAGAGGATGGAATGTCGACTCATGAAGTCATCAATCTCTGGCTGCTACCCTCTTAGCTACATGCAAGGGGATCATACATGCTTAGGTCAATTGTAGGGTTTACATCTTTGCATTGGGTTCCTTTATGGTTGTATATAGTTATCCCACTACAGAGCTTTCATTTAGTGTCCATTAAGTCTCAATTAATTTATTATCCTTTAGAGGTTTAGTATGCTAACTAGGACTACAGGCTTTCATGCTAGGTAAGGTGAATTTTGAAGCAAGCAAGCATGAATCTTCCATATACATGATCAGCCATGTAGGGTTCAGCTGAAATGAGTTATATCCTAGCTTAGTTTCTACAGAAATAGAATTAGAGAAGAGAGAGTGATAGTTCTCCTACCTTAAGTGTGTGAGTGCAGGTTGTAGGTGTTGACAAAAAATGCACGGTCTATCTACAACAATACACTAACCTTATAGTCTTCTGCAACCAAACCTATAGAAGTTTCGTATTGGGATTATGGGCATGCCAGAGTCATCCAGACTCAAGAGAATGCTTCTGACTTCTAATTAGGAGATGTGAGCACTCCTCTTACCTCGATCACTCCAAGGACTTTTAATGTTCTTTGCAAGAACCTGATGCAATGATTGAAAAAGATGAAGACAAATGATAGTAACTCATAGAAAAGGAAAAATGTATTATGCTGTTGTAATCTTGTCTCTGTTGATATTCAATATAACAGAAATATAATATATTGTCTCTGTTGATGTTGAACTTACCAAAAATAAGATATGTTGTCTCTGTTGATATTAAACATACCAGAAACGTGATATGTATCTTTGTTGATGTTAAACATACCAGAGACGTGATCATTACACTATAAAATGAAGAACATGACTTGGAGAAAGTATAGAACATCAAAAGAAAATACTAATCTAAAAGAAGAAAGGAAAACAAAATGAAAGATAGACTTGATGTCTGAGTTTGTTTGATCGGCTGATGATGTCTTCTTTCTTCCACCATAGTCCCTTGTATAATATTATTTGAAGGACCATGCTCTTTTGACAACTTCATAACTGCAGGAACCCATGTGTCATGTCATTAGTGGAATGGTTATTGGAATCACACTCCCTTAGTTGGTTGTAACTGCCTTAACCACTTAAACCACGTCTTTGTAACTTCCCTAGAACTGAACCATGTTTGTACGAATTATGCTGGTTGACAATCAGTCAAGCTAATTGAAAAGTTGGAATCGGTTAGCTGACCATAAAAAGACGAAACCAGTCAATTGACCATGAAAAGTCATATTTATTTAGCTGACCGTAGTCAGAAATGATCAATTCATAATACAAGCTCCTCATTTTCGGTCAGGCTGCTGACCATAGTTAGAAATGGTTAATTCATAATCCAAGCTCCTCATTTTCAGTCAAGCTGGCTCAAATTTTAATTGGAATCAACTCATGTTGGTATGAATTATATCTTCAAGACCTTTTCATACAATGATCAGTCCTTTAATATAGGTTCCTTATCATTTGATCGGTTAATTTCCCTGTGCATTGATCGTGAATAGTCTGGTTCATAGAAATTTCAGATTATGGTACCAAACAGTAAGAGATCCAACCCTTAAGATCTTATTCTCCACCTCTTTTTCTTGTTTCCTTTCTATTCTTCTCCTCCCTCTCCTCCTCTCTTCAATTTTTGAATTGAAGAAATGAATTGGTTTTGCACATTTTATACATAGCTTATTTTACTAAAGCATGTTTGGCAAAATAATCTATTTTCCCTAAATTACATTAATTCTTTAATTGATTCATGTGGGCCCACCTCTTGGCTTCATGTGAGGTCCTTGTACATTAGAGGATGAAGTACAACATATTTGAGATCATTTGGAGTTCATTGTTGCGAAGTCCCAGGCCCCGTGGGTAGATAATGCATTCTAAGCAGTATAGCACCACCGGGGGATGCCACCAGTGGATTAGTTATGATCAACCAATGAACCCTATTGTACCCATTTTGACTAGAATTCCTCCAGTGTCTTTGTTCTACTGGTCATTGGGTTCTTATGAGTGTATGTATACAATGATTTGAGTATGCTTTCCATACTTGAACAGGTAGAAACTGATAGTGTTAGAATACTTACACTTGAGGTCTCGGAGGTTTGAATCCCTTCCAATTTGTCTGGCATGATCTACACTAATATAAAAGACCATTTCTTCCTTCCTTATAGAAGATTTCTGTGATCTAGAAGTCAGTGGTGTTGTTACTATCCTAATCATCATCTAATATAGGAATTCAAAATAATTAGATAAAGACACGAGTGTAATAGAGGAGGTTACCTAGAAATCACTAATGGTGAGTTCCTCTACAGGAATGCAACACTTGACAATGATCCAAGTCTGTAGAAGACTCTTTGATTTTTAAACTTGAAATGCCTCAGATTCTTTGCAATTTTCTTCTGTATCCAAAATAATAATCTCACCATGGAGATGAAAAAAAAATTCAGATATCACGAGAAAACTCTTGTCCACAATGAGAGAAAAAGAGGAACGTGGGCACATAAAGGTCAAGGTTTGTGTTGCACCCTGCCTCCTATAGGCTAAGGTATGCGACACTAGATTCCCAAACCCAATCAGCCTACATCCACGAGGATCACATAAATAGTCACTAACCTCATAGTACCATAATATCACTAATACAAAATCAGAGTATGCATATACAATCATACACATGGTAATAGTGATGGTGATTTTTTTTTCTACAATGATACATTAAATTATACAAGCCCCATTTCAAATAATCCATAGATCAATAATTATTACATCATGCATCCAACTTAAATAAATAACCATAATATCAAGAAGTGACATCTATCTCCATCTAGTGTCTCGTAGATACAGCCTCACAACCATTGTTGAAATCCTGTCCCGCTTCAACTCCAGTTCAACCATATAAGAATGATAATCTACATGGGGTGAGGTACACAGCCCAATGAGGGATGAGAAAGCAAGTACACATATCCATCCATGAGCTAAATGCATACTCACTACCATACTCAACATATATGATGCAATAGTGCTCATCCATATGATTCATTTTCATTACACTAATTATCTTAATTACAAAGTTTGAATTTGGGTATAAGTGCTATAAGCAATGTAGGGGGTATCCCTCCCTAATACATCATTCTTTAGAGATACAACTAGTTGCAAGTAAGAGTCATCCAGTCCTGGAAAGAACCTCAGTCCCCCAACCAACCCCTAAATAGTAACCCCAATTGTAACGCTTAAAGTACATTATACCGCATCATCCGATAGCCTGTGAGGGTAGCGGTCTGAAAAAATGAAGGCTTACACGTCGATTGTTCCATCCTCTCTCCTCTCTTTCTCTTTCATATAAGAGAAGGGAAAGCATCATCTGTGCTTACCTTGTAGGCCCCGCACTACCGTATCGCCACTCAGAGATACGTAGAGGCCTATTTTTAAGAGTGTAAAGTTCATCATTCGAGACGAGGGTTTGATGATGGTCCAATATGGGAATCGGGATCATACAAAAGGGTTTGGAGTCACCACCTAGGATTATGGGCCTAGGACCCGAGGGTGGGCCTAATTCCTGAGAAAAGGGCCCGGTAGTTGGCTTAGTCTAGAGATTTAGGGTAAGTGTCAGGTTGTAGAATTGAGAAGGTGTTAGGCAACCAATCTACCTGGTTCAACCCTACTCGATGCTTAAGAACAAACAATTTTCATAATTTTTCTTATTTTGCATGCATGGCCAAGTTATCACACATATGTACATTGACTGAATTTAAATAAATATGTATACTAAACAAGGTTAATATAAATTCTACATTGTGCTAATTTTGTTGAGAAATTATACTTGAGCTTGATCCCTGTTTCGAGTCAAGAGGGGTGAAACCCCTGTTGATGCTGGGATGGGCCTTCTTGTGGATTCTCCTAGCTTAGGAGAAGATGGTCTTAACCTCCAACCTCCTTTCTCGAGAGATGACTATGATGATATTTGAGCAAGGTTCTAGCTAGGAATGGTTACTTTCGAATTTGTGTTTGGATAGAGCTTCGACTAGGGAAGGTTATTTCTGGGTTTTGGCTAAGGTGGTACTCGGACAGAGCTTCCGTGGGGATAGGCTATCGGAGGGATAGGCTAAGGTGGCACTTGGACAGAGCTTCCGCTGGGGATAGGCTATCGGAGGGCTAGGCTGAGGTGGCACTCGGATGGAGCTTCTGTCGGGGATAGGTTATTGGAGGGCTAGGCTGGGGTGGCACTCGGATAGAGTTTCCTCTAGGGATAGGCTATAGAAGGGCCAGGAGGGAATCTTTTCATAAAAATCTCATTCAAAGAAAGCAAAGGATTGAAGATTCCCAAAGGCCTAAAGAACACTTCGGATCTTATGAAGATCTCTCCGTAGACTTGGAAATCCTCAAGGGGAAGGGGAGGAGAGAGGGCAGAGCTTCACTACTATGGAGTATGGTGGGGTAATGTGGGTGTATTTGTTTTTAAAAATCCAAAAGAGGGGGTATTTATAGAATTTTTGGACCAATATGGGGGTAAAAAGTAATTTTTCTCCACCAATTCGGTGAAAGTAAAAAATTTTGGACCAATGGGGTGAAGGGTAATAAAAAAATAGCCAATGGGGTGAAAGGTAATTTTTTTAGACTAATCATGCGAAAAGATTCCTTTTGGACCAATGGGAGGCCACAGTGTAGGGTATGCTAGCGAGGCAATGTAAGGTACATAAGCGGGTGAAGAGGGAATTCCTTCTCTGATTGACGAGAATGATGGAGGTCACGGCAGGGGTGGGGCAGCTTCGACGAGGGTGCTGGAACTCGAGCACAAGTGCTGGGGCTCCAGCACAACCGCTAGGGCTCCAGCATAATCGTTAGGGCTCCAGCATAGCCACAGGAGATCCAACACAGGTGCTTGGGCTTTGAAAGTGGGGCTGGGTTGCTGCATAGGTATGGGAATGTGCGGGAATGGGCTGAGAATGTGAGGGGCTCGATCGAGAATGTTCGGGACTCAATCAGGAATGCACGGGACTTAGTAGGGAATACACAGGGCTTGGTCAAGAATGCATAGGGCATGGGTTGTGTGCACACGGGGCTTCATTGTGTGCATACAAGGTAAGGCATGTGTGCTTGCATGGGTGGTGTTTGGGCACCTAAAGTGTGATTTTTAGGAATGATTACCGGAGATCCGTTGGTCCAATTTTGACGTACCATATATCATTGGAATCGTAATTCTAAGTACTATGCATCTATGCAGTCACTTTGACCGAATTCTTTCGTATATGAAATGTCATAATTGGACCCTTCTTCTCTCTCGTGAGGATTTTCTGGGAATTTTGGGTGAGTGTGGAATGCTCCTAGGAATAGTTACCTCAGTCAGTTATCATCTTTGTTGATTGGAAAGGAAAGTCACGTCTAAGATCCATATGTCATCATAGCTAGGGGAGGGTGACAAAATCGGGTGTCTACAAAATGCCCCCTTTAGCCGAGGCATGTGCCAACAGTTGAAGGGCTAAGAAAAGAACTACCACATTTTGTCACCTAGAGCATGTATTACCGTCATCTTGCTCATTAACGACAGAGTTGAAAATGTAGCAAGTAATATCTCTTAACTACTTTAAAGCTTAGAACTTACCTAGGCCACCAATTTATAGGAAAGAAATTGGCTACTCTTCGAATCCTATAAAAAGTGGTAGTACTTAAAAATGTTCTTCCTAGGCTGGACTTCCTTCTGCCAGTCCTAGGGATTAATTCATCATTTGCAGAGATTTGAGCCCTCCCTGAAGAAGATGTTAGTACACAAAAAATGTTCTTCCTAGGCTGAACTTCCATCTGCCAGTCTTAGGTATTGATCCATCATTTGCAGAGATTAACCCTCCCTGTAGAAGATGTAGTGCGTGAAAATATTCTTCCTAGGCTGGACTTCCATCCGCCAGTCATAGGGATTGATCCATCATTTTCAGAGATTTGAGCCCTCCCTACAAAAGATGTTAGTACATGAAAAATGTTCTTCCTAGGCTAGACTTCCATCTTCCAGTCCTAGGGATTGATCCATCATTTACAGAGATTTGAGCCCTCCCTGCAGAAGATGTTAGTGCTTGAAAAAAGTTTTCCCTAGGCTTCCAAGTCGGTTCTTTCGAATCAGGCTACGCTATTTGGTCTTCTAGTTGGGTTTTTTCAAATCGGGCTGGGTTATCTGGTCTTCCAGGCGGGTTCTTTCGAACAGGGCTAGGCTATCTGGTACTGTCAATTATAGGAAAGAAATCCGCTGCTCTTTCAACCCTGTAAAAGAAATTAATAATTGATTCTTGATTTTTGACCTTTGACTCTTTGATTCTTCTTTCGATTTTTAATCTTTTGGACTTTTGAATTGGAATCTTGATTTGCTCTTGATTTGAATTTGATTTGAATTTTGCTTTAATTTGGAATCTTGATTCTGGACTTTTGAATTGGAATCTTGATTTGCCCTTGATTTGGATTTGATTTGAATTTTGCTTTTCACATGAATTTTACTTTCCATTTGAATTTGATTTTCACGTTTCACATAAATGTGATGTAAATTTTACCTACTACATGAAATTTGATTTGGGTTTTGTATTTTGTGGTAAGAATTTTTGAGCTATACCTTGGAATAGGAAATTTTTTTTTTCTTTGGAATTTTGATCTTTGATTCTCGACTTGATTACTTTTTTTTTTATCTATGATTCTTTAATTTTTTTATTTTTTTTTTGAACTTTGAAATTTGAAATTTGATTTGAATTTGATTTTTTTTTATTTTGGGTTTTGATTTTGAAATTTAAAGTTTGATTTTGGATTTTGATTTTTGTATCTTGATTTGAATTTTGGAAAAAAAAATTCTTTTTCTTTATTTAATTTTATTTTTATTTTTTATTTTTTTTATTTTGTATTGAGGGTGGGGATTTTCACAATTTTTTTTTTTATCTTTGATTTTATTTTATTATTACTCCTTACTTTGACCATCTTTTGTGCTTCCCAAGATGGGTGGGTTGCTTCTTTGAGGGAACAAAATGCTGACCAGGCCGCCCAGATTGAGGATCTCACAACACAGCTGGCGAGTTCGCAATCAGCACATGATATTGTTACGTCTAGTAACTTGATGACTTTCGTAAGTAGGTCTGAGTATGGCACAGATGAGGATGGTGATCCCTAGAGATCTGTTCCTGTTGTTCTTGCAAAACACAAATGTTGCTTTTTTCTTTTTCTTTTTCCCTCCCCATGTTCATTCATTCTTTTTTTACCTTTTGTATGGCCAAACTTGACTCTTTATTTTGAAATGAAAATTTATCTCTTTTTTTTTTGTATTTTTTGTATTTTTTTTTTAGTTCAAGAGTTTGAATTTTAAGGCATGATTAATTCCACAACTCAAGTCTTCATTAGAATAATTGGAATGAGGTTAAAATCTAAACATCACCTCATTCTATTACCAAATGAATTACATGGGATGGAAACAACTTTCCTACTATAGACAAGATAGGTAAGTAAAAAGGTGGGGAGACAACTTTTGGGGTGGGTGGAAGTTCATTAACTCCTCTAGGTCGATCGCCTCGAGCCTATATTGTCGGCTAATGTGTATAGGTAAATAAAAGGATGTGTGAGTCAATCCTATCAACCTGACATAGTTGTAGTCAGGGGTGTTCATCAAAAAAATTTCTTGTGGCTTTTCTGGGCATTTCCATGCAATGTCCTTTGTAGTTCTTCCTTGTAGTATTCTTCCCAATCATTAATGAGTTTGAATTCTGGGGCTTCCCTCCTTTCTTGGT
>NW_024868363.1:401814-521844 GCF_013358625.1 Macadamia integrifolia | reverse complement strand
ACAATGGATGAATCTCCATACACCTTGATCCTTTTAACCCCAACGGTCAGGCTCGTTTCTAGTCCCAAAGCACAAGCTTCATATTTAGCAATGTTGTTGGTACAAGGGAAATCAAAGCGGAATGATGAATGCAAATAAAGGCCATCAGGAGTGACAAGTAATATTCCCGCACCACACCACTTTTGGTTAACTGCTCCATCAAAGAATAACTATCATTCATTAATCATGTCTTCTTCTTCTATTGTTGTGATCTCTTTATCGGGAAAGGCATCATCTAAGGCCCTTCCATCTTCTATGGGGTGTGCAGCCAAATGATTGACTATAGCTTGCCCATTGATAGACTCCTGAGTAACATAGGTGATGTCAAACTCTGATAGAAAAAGTAGCCAATGGCCCATCCTTCCTATTAGGGTTGGTTTCTCAAAGAGGTATTTGATGGGATCCATTCTTGAGATCAAACGTACCAGATAGGCCACCATATAGTGTTGTAACCTTTTCGTTGCCCAAATCAATACGGCATAGGTTCTTTCCAAAGAGGTGTATTGTGTCTCATACTCCAGGAACTTCTTGCTAAAGTAATATATGGCATGCTCTACCGCCTTTTCTATTTCATTTTGTGCTAGCAAATAGCCCATGGAATATTCTCCCACAGATAAGTACAATAGAAGTGTTTCTCCTTCCATCGATGGTGTCAATACTGGTGGGTTCATAAGGTATTCATTGACCTTGTCAAAAGCTTATTGGCATTGGACATTCCATTTAGTGAGCTAATCCTTCTTCAACAGCTTGAAAATGAGTTCACAGATTGTAGTCAGTTGAGCTATGAATCTGCTAATATACTGGATGTGACCCAAAAATCCTCATATTTGCTTCTCAATCCGAGGTGTGTGCATCTCCTGAATTGCCTTGATCTTGATAGGGTCAACTTCAATGCCTCTTTCACTCACCAAGAAGCCTAACAATGTTCCGGCTATTGCCTTGAATACACACTTCTGAGGATTCAACTTTAGTTGATACTTCAGGCCGATAGTAAATCATAAACAACAAACTCAATAACAGACTCAATAAAGACTTGGTAGCTGACTTGATGCTTTTTTTAGTGATATTCAGGTTGGTTGACTAAATAGCATGAGTAAACTTGAAGTCTTCTCCAATGCTAGCCCAATTCAGGAGTGGTTCGATGGCTTATTGGATGAGGAGATGTGGCAAAGGGCCTTCTTCTCCTTCTGAGAAAGTTGCTACTATTTCTTTAATGGTGTAATGGCTCTTCTGGGTAGGTGCCTGCTCATCTCCTTCCATGTGAATCATGAGTGCTGACTGAATAGTATCTGTGGGATTAACCATCGGGTCATCCTCGCCAATTGCATATATTGAATATCCTCCTAGATCTCTAGATGAGGAATACCCTGATTCATCATCATTATCATTGTGCCAAGGCCCTTGGTAGTCATCCTAGTCTGGGTACTCATCATCATCTTGAGAACTAGAGCCATCTCCATCATTCTCTTCTTCATTGATTTCTCCCTCACTTGGCTCTTTATCTGATTCATCATCCTCTATGTCACTCCCTATATGGATTAGGGAGGTGTACTCTTTAATCTGCTCCCCTATGGCCAATGCTATTATTGCTCTGAGAAGGTCATCTACAATCTCTTCAATTACCTCTGGATTGTCCTTTGAAGATATAGTGGGTTGAATTAGAGAAGTGGGATCACCCTCCTGGTCTTCTCCTAATGCATTCACTGATCTTGTTGATAATGTCATCTTTGGGGAATCTGGTAGTGCAAGCATATCCTTCCAATTGTACCCATCAGTCCATCCTTCTTTTGGGTATGATGGCTTATCTATCGACCCATAGGAATGATGTAGGGGGGATGAGGGATATGGGGTGGGGTGATATGAAAGGGATGTGATGTAGGAAATAGGTTATTCTGATGAAGGTAGTGGATGATAGGATGATAAAGGGGGGGCCTACTTTTTGGTGGTATGATGAGAAGGAGGAAAATGGTGACAGTCGATGATATGAGGTGGTAAATTCTTCTTCTGGGGTCGGTGATGAAGGAGGGAAGGCAGGTATCTGATCATTACCTTCTAACTCTTTCTCTGATGGCTCTACTTTCTCAAGGGTTTTCTTGACCTTGGTCCTACCTCTCATAACATTTAAGTGATCTCTTTGAGCCTATGGCTTGATGAGTTGAGTGGGGTCACTTTCTGTTGATTCTTCTTCCAATAAACTGACTGTTGAATAATCAGGGAGTGGGTTGGTAATACCATTGGGAGGATGTTTAGCCTCGACTTCAATGGTCCCGTTGTCTATCAGATCTTGAACTGCATTTTGTAAAGATAGGCATCTTTTAGTAGTATGTCCCTTCTAAGCATGGTAAGCACAATACTCACAATCTTTGTACCAAGGCGAGGGAGGATTATGGATCACCCTCAGAGCCGTAGTTCCTAAAAGACCTTGCTTCTTCAACTCTTCATATATTGTGGCCAAAGGCATTACCAATTCTATGAATTGTCTTCTTGGGTGAGGGACTTTCTGGGAAGGAGTATTGAATCGTAATACAAACGACTATGATGGTGAAGTGGTTGTAGATGATATTGATTGTTGGATTGCACCCATCACATTGGCTTCAGGATTCTTATCTAGCCCGCCCTTGGCATTCTTCCCCATGTCTTGGTATTGTGCATCCCTTAAGATCTTGTTCCCAACACGTGTCCCGGTGGCTATTAGGGCATCAAAAGTCTGCAGATGTTGATAGTAGAGAACATCATAATAAGGCTTTTATAAGTTCTCAATCAACATATCTACTTGTTCTGCTTCAGAAGGTCGATTTACCATCTTGGTGACCTTGTTTCTGAACCTTGTTAAGAAAGTGATAAACCCTTCCCTAGGTTTTTGTCTTAAGGTTTCGAGCTCTCAACGTTCCTCATCTACTTCAATGTTGTGGGGATATTGTTTAGTGAAGACTTTCACTGCTGCCACCCAATTTTGTGTCTGTGTGGATTCCAACTATGTGAGCCTTCTTAGTTCTAGTCCTGATAATGTTGACATGAATATCTGCCTTATCTGATTGTTAGCAATTTTCCATATCTTCATGATACTGAGGAATACCTCCAAACGTGCCTTAGGATCTCCTAACCTGTCAAATCTGTCGGTTTGACCCTCGAACTTTACATGGATTCTTGCCTCAGAAAAGAAGCTCATCTCATCAAAATCTACTATATGACTCTCCTGACTTTTCCCTGCTTGGACCATATCCTCAAGCTTTGCCAATTGTTCTCTCATTTTCCTTTCCCTCTCTGTCTCTGTAGGCTCCTTTTGAACATGTGCCACAAATTCCTCTTCTTCATCATTAATTATAGCCAAAGGGGGATCCCTGGAGGAAGTCCCTTGAAGACCTGTAGGCCTAGTTGGTTCTAGCTCTACTGGAGGAGTAGTTGTGTCAGCCCCGGGATCGGTCCTGGGTAGGTTCCGTAACAAGTGCAACACTTGAGCTAATCCATCCTTGACTTTAGAAACTTCAACTTGCAATGTCTCTATTGGGTGGACCCACGCTTGTTTAGGTGTTTCCATGTTGGGTGGATCCATGTGAATTGGGTTGTAATCACTTGGTGGTAGACAATCTCGGAGAGAAGATGGAGGTGATACTAGACTTAAGCGAGTCAACTGGTTACCCTGACATGTCATTATGGACCGCAGAGAATACTTGAGGTGTGGAATTGTGCCTGAACCAAAAATGGTTTATTGTGCTTGACTAGAACATCCCTATTAATACATTCTTTGTCAACAAAGTCATGTTTTCCTAAATCTTATCCCACTAGGTGACCTTCATCCTAGTTTCCTCAAGTCTTTTGGATAATTCAGCATTTATGGGACTATGATAGATGTCCGTCCAGATTGCACATGCCAAATCATCCACCTTTCATTTCTAAGAGGAAGGACACCTTTTATCCGAAATCCACTTAGAAGAGCATTTCTTTATGACTAGAATATATCATAGGAAAATTCCTTTTCAAGACTGCAAATAAATTCTACAGATTAGCTTGTGGCATTCCTAGCGTTCTCCATCTATTTCCTATACGATGTGAGTATGCAGTGGATCCAATAGGACGGACAAGCTTCCTCGACAGGATTTATATACACAAGGTACGTGATCCTTTTGATATACCCGTGGGTACGAGATCAAGGGGTGACTTCCTTGCCAATTACTAATGACTACACATGAGGTTAAGCAACTGGCCACGGGGTGGTGGAACCGTGAGTGATTGTGTGCAAAAGTGTGATGCAGGAATATCATCATTCGATCTTAGAATGTCGTAAAGTGCACAAACCTCCCTGAGGGTGCTGGGACAATTATGAACATCCTCGCCATTTAACAATAACCCACACCCTTATATAGGAAGAGGCTACAATTTACTCTCAGAGTACTCTCCATGACATACACTGACCTCCCTGAGGGTGCGGGCATGATAGGGAGTCCCTTGCCAAATGATTTCACTTCGAGCACGATGCATGATGTGGTTAGCGAATAAAATTACAAACATGGGGTTAACCAAACATGTTTTCAAACAAATGTATGGTAGAAAATGTTCTTGCATTTAGAGGTAGCATCTAGTATTGGAAGCTTGACATTTATCCCCAGTGGAGTCACCACTGTGAGGGTAGCGGCCGAAAAAAATGTAAGCTTATGCTTCAATTGTTTCATCCTCTCTCCTCTCTTTCTCTTTCAGTGAGGGAAGGGGGAGCATCGTGTGTGCTTACCCTGTGGGCCTGCACCACCATATCACCATTTGAAGATACGTGGAGGCCTATTTTGTAAGAGTGTAAAGTTTGTCATTCGAGACGAGGGTTTGATGATGGTCTAATACGGGGATTGGGATCATACAAAAGGGTTTAGAGTCACCACCTAGGATTATGGACCCAGGACCTGGGGGGGGCCCAATTCCTGAGAAAAGGGCCCGAAAGTTGGTCTGGTCCAGAGGCTTAGGTAAGTGTCAGGTTGTAGAATTGGGAAGGTGTTAGGCACCTAATCTATCCGATTCAATTGGTCTTCCTACTAGATGCTTAAGAACGAACATTTTTCACAATTTTTCCTATTCCGCATGCATGGCTAAGTTATCATACATATGTACACTGACTGAATTTAAATAAATATGTACACTAAACAAGATTACTATAAAGTCTACATTATGCTAATTCTGTTGAGAAATTATACTTGAGCTTAACCCCTATTTTGGGTCAAGAGGGGCGGAACCCCTGGTTGATGCTGGTGAGGGCCTTCTTGTGGATTCTCCTGGCTTAGGGAAAGATGGTCTCGACCTCCAACCTCCTTTCTCGAGCGATGCTGACTGTGATGATATTCGAGCAGTATTCCGACTGGGAATGGTTACTTTTGAATTTGGGTTCGAACAGAGCTTCAGCTAGGGAAGGCTATTTCTGAGTTTCGGCTAAGGTGGCACTCGGACAGAGCTTCTACTGGGGATAGGCTATTAGAGGGCTAGGTTGAGATGGCACTTGGACAGAGCTTCCACTAGGAATAGGCTATCAAAGGGCTAGGCTAAGATGGCACTCGGACAGAGCTTCGGCTGGGGATAGGTTATCGGAGGGCTAGGAGGGAATCATTTCCTAAAAATCTCACTCAAAGAAAGCAAGGGATTGAAGATTCCCGAAGGCCCAAAGAACACTTCAAAGATCTCAAGAACACTTTGGACCTTATGAAGATCTCTCCATAGACATGGAAAACCTCAAGGGGGAAGGGGAGGAGAGAGGGTAGAGCTTCACTACTATGGAGTATGGTGGGGTAATGTGGGTGTCTTTGTTTTGTTAAATCCAAAGGAGGGGGTATTTATAGGATTTCCAGACCAATAGGGAGGATAGAGAAAATTTTTCAACCAATGGGGGTAAAAAGTAATTTTTCTCAACCAATAGGGTCAAAGTAAAAAATTTTGGACCACTGGGGTAAAGGGTAATAAAAAATAGCCAATGGGGTGAAAGCTAATTTTTTTGAACCAATCATAGGAGAAGATTTCTTTTTGTACCAATGGGAGGCCGCAGTGTAGGGTACACTAGCAAGGCGATGTAGGGTACACAGGTTGGTGAAGAGGGAATTCCTTCTTCAATTGTCAGTGGGAATGGCGGAGGTCACAGCAGGGGTGTGGTAGCTTCAACGGGGGTGCTGGAGGTCCAGCAGGGGTGCTGCTGGAACTCCAGCATAGGTGATGGGGCTCCAACACAGCCGCTGGGGCTCCAATATAGCCGCTGGAGCTCTAGCATAGGTGTTGGGGCTCCGAAAGTGGGGCTAGGTTGCTGCATGGGTGCAAGAATGTGTGGGAATGGGTTGGGAATGTGTAGGAATCAATCGGGAATGTGCGGGACTCAATCGGGAATGCACAAGACTTAGCTGAGAATGCGTAGGGCTTGGTCTGGAATGAATGGGGCATGCGTTAGGTGCACGCAGGGCTTGGTGGTAGGCACACAGAGCTTGGTTAAGGGCACGCAAGGCTTGGTTACGTGTATGCGAGGCTTGGTTACCTGCACACAGGGCTTGATTGCGTGCACGCGAGGTAAGGCATGGGTGCTCGTATGGGTGGGGTTTGGGCACTCAAGGCAAGGCATGGGTGCTCGTATGGGTGGGGTTTGGGAACTCAAGGCAAGGCATGGATGCTCGCATGGGCAGGGTTTGTGCACTCAAGGCAAGACATGGGTGCTTGCATGGGTGGGGTTTGGGCACTTAAAGAGTAATTTCCAAGAATGATTACGGGAGATCCGTTGGTTTGATTTTGACATACCATATATCATTGAAATCGTAATTCTAAGTACTATGCATCTGTACGGTCACTTTGACCAGATTCCTTTGCATATAAAATGTCATAATTAGACCTTATTCTCTCACATGAGTTTTCTGGGAATTCTAGGTGAGTGTGGAATGCTCTTGGGAATAGTTACCTCAGTTAGTTATCATCTCTGTTGATTGGAAACGAAAGTCACGTCTAAGATTCATATGTCATCATAGCCAAAGGAGGGTGACAAAATTGGGTGTCTACACTGCCATGCATATAATTCATCATATAATGTTGTGCCCGCCTCAGATATAATCCCATTGTACCCCTAGGAATAGTAGTCTCATCAGACCTACCACCGATTGGGATTAGCCAATACATCACCCCTATCGGTAAACACTGGGGTTATGATCCTATCTAATGCAATTCTACATGTATACAACAGTCTACCTACAAGTGCATCCATAGATCCACTGACCACTGGGCCTATGGTACTGAAACACACCTTGACCACACTGTGCCCCAAACCTTCAAAACCATAGTCACAACCACACCACTGACCTCTACACCCATGGTACTAGAATACATCTCGACTACATTGTGCCCCAGATCATCAACACAACAGTCACAACCACAGTCCACATCCACAAAATCATCAAGCACTGTGTCCATCTTAAATCACATCCACACGTGCAATAGTATAAATATAATATACATCATATAACATCAATAATTCCATTACACATGTGCAAGCATGAAATAAAATATATAGAAAACATTCTATAAAATAAATGCATAATCACCCACTCACCTCGATACCCGAATCCAATGGTTTTTGCTGAATTCCCGTCATTGCCCATCCTAGACGAGTGAATTAGGTTCCTACATCAATCCAATTATTTTTATTAGTTTCAGCCTCTACTATCTATGGACAACCTCTAATCCGTAATTCAGTTGAATTCCCTTTACTGAGAATCAACAACAGACCATTTGGAAGGGCACTAACCTTTGTCAAGTTCCTTCCCATACATAGACTTATATAGGTCCAGACTAATCTATACTCACCCACACACAAGGCTATTCTCATAGCCCACACAAACCCCACACATTAGCCCACCTTGCTGAGATAAACAATGGTTCACTGATATGTGGCAGACCCCACATATGGGTGGGTATTGGCTATAGAACTAGAGGCCATTACCCCCTGAAAATCACCCACCAACAGGTCAGATGCAGGGGCACCCGCCAGCCATAGGCACTTTCCAGTGGGGGTGTTCCAGTGGCTCCTGGCAACTGCTGAATTCCTCACTGGCCTGACTGAGGTGTTCCAGCCCTTCTATGCACCTAACTTCTAGAGAGTGAGTTATAGTAAGTTATCAATGTAAGTGTAGGAGAAGTGAATGCATGTGCCCTATTGAATTAATAAGGTAGGAGAACAAAGGCATCATGTCATTCTATTCAATCTTCCATCCAAGTTATCCATTTTACTAAGCGGTGATAGGAAGATATTATTAGGTGGCGAGATTGTACACAAGCCACATCTATTCACAGTCAATTGATCTGGTTGACTAGGTTGTTAGAACAGTTCTAAAATGGTAAAAAAATGGTATTTTCATAAAAGGCTCTATCTATGTGTTCAACCGGATCATGAAGCGATTGACCATTTAAGCCCGAAATAGGGCCATTTAAGACTTTTTTTGCCCATTCGTTTGCCTATTCTTTCATCTCTATAAATAGGGATTTTGGGAGAGTTTATATAGGACTCCTGGCACTTCATTGGTACATCTTGTCTATAGTTTAAAGTCTTATTGTGACTCACTATAGAGCTTTCATATTGTATATCTTACTTTACAGAGGTTTTATGATTTCATTTGTATATTCGGATTTTAGAGCCATTGTTATATTTGAAAGTAAACACTGAAGTCTCTTCAAAGAAAAGTTGTTGTAGGAGATTAAGAAATTTCCATTGTCGTAAAGTTTAAATATGAACCTAAACACTTGGGCTACTAGTGATCCCAGAAAACTATCATGGTTTAAGTGTGAGCCTGAGAAAACAACTATGAGAAGGATTGAGTAATGCCATTTGGAAACTGATCACATAATGGAAAGTCTAACTGTGTGAGTATCAATTGTTAGTGGATGCAAGTAAGGTTGCTTTACCACTCTAAATCTCATTGTATCTCCTTGTCTTTTTCTCACTTTCTCACCTTTTTTATTTGTATAACCTTCTAATAATTGCATCATTTTTTGTTTTTAATTAAATTTTAAATGTGATTCATATTTCACCATACCTAATTGTCCCCCTCTTGGGTTGCCTTTGGTCTTAACCCATCATGTATTATACATTGAAGAGAAAATTGCAATGCCACCCCCTAAACTTTGGTCTTTATTCAATGCCACCCCCTAGACTTTTCAAAACACCAAAGACACCCCTAAAAATTTAAACAATTCCAAATCAGTCCCTGCCGTTAGCAGACCCTGTTAAGTGATAGAATGTCTATTAGTTTTTTTTTTTTTTTTTTTTCAAAATGCCCAAAACACCCCAGCTATTGTGAGTGGACAATATTACCCTCTCTTTCCCTTCTTCTAAACTCACACTATCTCACACTCATATGACTAAATACCCAAACCGAGAAGAGAAACTTATAAGTACTATGAGCACCACTCCCCTCCGGCGTACGATCGTGAGCACCTCTCCCCTTCGGAATGCCATCGTGAGCACCTCTCCCCTCCGACGACTTGTCCGGCTAAGGTATTTCGTTCAATGGTAGTTCTCTTAGGGTTTTTAGGGTTCTTCTTCCATGTTACATAGTTCATATCTCTATTCAAATTGTTCAAACTTGATTAAACAAAATTAATTTGTGATTTTGGGATTCTATTCTCTAACTATTGGGTTGATTTTGGGATTCCATTTTGGGAACAAGGACTCTACAACCATTGCCATCACCATCGCCAAGACCTTGCTGAAACCCTAAACCTAGTCTCATGGAGGATCATACAAGCATTCTTGATAGGGATGAGCAGTATATGAGGGAGGGATTTCTGTGATATTTCGTCCCTTTGCTTCCTATTAGACCATCGAAGAAGGAAGAAACTCAAAATTTTAAGAAGCCCTCTTCCTTGCTAGTCGACTAGTCAACTAAAACTCAAAATTTCATCTCAAGTTTGTTGGGTTTTTCTTCTCTTTTTTATTTAATTAATACCTTCAATAGCTTGATTTTCATAATCAATATGATAATGGGTAGCTTGATTTCATCTCAGGTTTGTTGTGTTTGAATTGAACTGGACTAAATTGAATAAATTGCATCTATGTAAAATCAATCAAATTGAACTGAATAAAGTGTAATCTGTAAACTGATCAATTTCTTTGTTATAAATATTCCATCAAGCTTAAATGCATATTCTCCCTTTTGGTTATTACAATTTGAGAAGTAAATTTTGTGAGTGGGGCTTTACTACTGGAGAGTGTTTCATGTATTCATGTTAGATTGGATTCTTGTGGTGGTCTTAGTTTTCCCTTACACATTGTTCAATAGTTCTTATTCACTTTTGGTGGATATCAATCTTTCAGAATGTTGTAACTTGGGAGTATTGATGAGTCTTAGTTTTCATGTTTCATGATATTTACAATCCAATCATTAGTATTGATGAATATTATGTACTATTACTGATTTTCTCTGTTTTCACATTTGATTTTCTTTAGCAATGATTATTAAGTGTGCTATTCAATAGCATTGGAGTTGGAAGATGGTAGTTAAAATTTTTGACCCAGACTTATATGGCACCTTGGACATGGTGTATGAGATCTACAATGAACTCATCACACATGTGCCTGTGGGTCACAATGTAGTTTTCAAAGTCAAGTGTATACTACCAAACAATGAGATAAGGGAGGTTACAGATGATCCATCAGTGTATGAGCTATTTGGTTTGCATAGTTGTAATATGATAAATATGAATGTGGTGACATTGTTTACAGCAAGTCTGCAACCAATGAATTTACAGTCAACCGGTTCCCTAGCAGTCTGATTAATGATAGAGATGGTGAACTTGATGATGAACCTTCTAGACAATGTCAACAGCCTCGACAACCATATGGTGCTGATCTTGGTCAGAGCAAGGGAAAAATTGTTGTATGTAGGGCTACTACTAGTGCTAATAGTAGTGGCAGTGGAAGTGGAAGTGCTACTACTTGTGCTACAGCTACTGCTAGGGGAGGTATAGGTATCATGACTATTGCAAGGTGTATGAGCACTGCTACTTCTAGTGGAAGAGCTACTAGCAGAAGTGAAGCCACTGGTAAGAGACTAAGAGTGTCTGATGAGGTTGTCAGGGCTATTAGCAAGAGCAATGTATGTTCAGATGACTCTATGGTTGAATCTGATGAAGATTAGAAAATGGGCAGTGAAGATGAGTGGGATGATGAAAGTGAAAGAGAAGATGGTCAGAATCACAGTGAAGCTACAAAGGATGATGGGTATAGGAAAAATGCTGAGGATTCATTTGATGATGACCTATCTAGATATAAATTTGAAGAGTGTTATGGTATATTTGGTGAACAAAACTATGTGGATGAAGGTGGCAAGGTGAAGATAGCTAAAGGTAATGTGTATAGAAGTGTGCACCATTTCAGGGAAGCTTTGAGAGAGTATATACTGCAAGAAAGGTTTGATATTATCAGGCTGAAAAATGAACAAGCTAGAGTTACAGTTATATGCAGAGCACCAAATTGTTCATGAAGATTACATGCTTCATCAATATCAGATGGTGTCACCTGCATGATAAAGACATATAACCCAGTTCATACATGTATTAAGGCAACCAAGAACAAGTCTGCTACATCTAGATGGATAGTAATGAAACTTCTTCAACAACTGAAGGTTGAACCAGAAATAAAAAGAGACCATGGCTAATCATATACAGAAAACATATGGTCTTTAGTTCTACTACACCAAGCTATATAGGGCACGCAAGACTGCCCAAGAGATTAATGAAGGAAGCCATTCCAAGTTGTATACAAAATTACATGCCTATGGTAGGTTGGTACTTCATATGATTGTTGGGAGTATTTTTAAGATCCAATTTGAGACCAGGAAACGTATATCAGATAATCCAATTTTTAAAATATTATTTATCTATTTTGATGCTTGCAAGAAGGGTTTCTTAAGAGGATGTAGACCATTCCTTGGTCTTGATGGCTACCACCTCAAAGGCAGATATGGAGGAGTTCAATTTAGTGCAATATATGTTGATGGGAACAATAGTATTTTTCCTATTGCATATGGTGTAATTGAGGTTGAGTGTAAGAATAGTTGGATGTGATTTCTATATAATTTACAAGATGCCCTACTCGATGACAGTGAAGGACCCTCAAGCATCGCCTTTTCCCATAGCTGTGAGATGGGGAGATAGCCAAGTACGCAGGGTCCGGTGCCATCCTCTAGGGACCACTGCTCGTGCCCTCCTGAACAGGATTACAAAGGTAAGCCATACTTTGTCATTAAATCTCCTTATGTCCTATGCCGTACTTATTTTTTCTTGAATTTCCATGTCACTTGGAGACCATTCCATCTTCTTACGTTTCAAGATTTTGATGAAGCTACTCGGGCTAGATACTTATCAAAGAACTGATTCCTTTTCAGGGGTATATAGGATCATGCCTGGTATTTAAGAGAGAGGGTTATACCCCAATGGTCTGATGTTGATACACGCTTCTCCCCTTGTCTTCCTCCACCAACCATGCATTGTCCAGAGTGCATTCCTACGGACCAAATTGAGAGACTGGCCAGTGGAATATAGGATGATTCATTCCTTGAGCAGGATAGGGACTACAAGACTTTCCTTGAGGAAGAGATTGTTTGTACCCCTCTTGGTCCTGATGACCCAGTGGTATGTTGCTCTTCCTCGAGTATCATCTTTAGTCTTCAATTCCTTTTAGCCTTGATCAATGTTCTTTGAGGGGAGAACACAGCATGTAAACCTTTCTACCATTCAATCACTTGTCAATGCTGCTGATCCATCTCAAGCCAAACCGTCTACTAGTGCAGGTGTATCCCTTAGGATAGCCACCATTCCCTTCCATGGCTTCCCAGGTTGGTCATATCCCAACACAACCAATCCTAGCATCCCCCATCTTTTGAGGTGGAGAACTGACATAGATGCTTCTCTCGGGATGCCTATTCCATTTGACTATGTGAGTATCTACTCATCCTTCGTTTGCTTGGCTTTTGACCCCCCTTGGCTTATATGCTCCTTCTCAGGTGTCTCTAGAGGTCTATACCGAGATCTGAAGGATGCATCAGGGTTTGTGTGAGGTGATGATCGACAAGGTACCTTTCCCCTTCTCTCTTTTTCTTCTTCTTTTATTACTCTTTTCTTGACCATCTCTCATATTCCTCAAGATAGAAGGATTGTTGCCTTAGAGAGCCAAGTCAGCTCTATCAATAGAAGAACGCCCAGCAACAAGCACAAATTCAAGATCTGACCTGAAGGGTGGTGGATTTGGGATTGACACCCAAGGACTCCTAGCCATTCCATAAGGGCAACCCTGAGTATGTTTTGACTCTTAGGGATCTATTCCTGTAGTTCCTGTAAGCACAAACATATATATAACTTTTCTTTTCTTCATTTTCCCTACCCCTATTTGTTCATTTTTTTTTTATTTTAGCATTTTATTATTGGAAACCTATCTTTGGCATAAAGAAAATTTCCTTTTATTTATGGTTTGGAATGTTTAGGCATAATTAATTCCACAACTCAAGAGATTAGAATAATCGGGATAACACGAAAATCCAAAAATTTCCTCATTTTACTACCAAGTGAATTACAAGAAAATAACTTTCCTACCATAAACGGGACAGATCGGTAACAATATAGGGTGACAATTCTTAGGGTGGGTAAAAGTTCACCAACTCCTCAGGGTCATCTGCTTTTAGTCCATACTATCGATTGATATTCGTAGGTAAGTAAAAGGACGTGTGAGTTAATCCCATCAGCCTAATGTAGTTGTGTCCAAGGTGCTTCATCAGAAAATCCTCTTGTGGCTTCCCTGGGCATCTCCATGCAATATCCTTTGTAGATCTTCCTTGTAGGTACTCTTTCTAACCAACAATGAGCTTGAATTTCGAGGCTTCCCTCCTTTCCTGGTAGCAAAGAGCTCTGAGTTGGCATTCTTTCAATGGCCTAGTCAACTTCAGTTTCTCGAGGAGCCAAATCTGGAAAATTGCAGGACTTCTTTGATATCGATCAAGTCCAAATATATGGCTATGGCTCATATCATCAAATACCTTGAGCATTTCTGTAAGGACTGTAGTGATGATATCACCTCCTTTCTATTTACTTTACCAATTCTATTAGAACAAGTGGTGCACAACGTCCGAAAGTTCGGAGAACAAAGCGAGCTATCATTCAAAGTAGATAAGCATCCTATGATCTTTGTTGATGGATTCCTCCCAATGATAGATACTTGGCGAAGATCTTGGCCACCTTCAGAATGTCAGTCTTCCCATATCTAACGAATTTCTTCACTTCCTCCTTCCATTCGAAGAAATCCTAAATTTCCTCTGAGTAATCTTTCTTCAAAGACGGTTGTATTAACCAGCCCAAGGAGATAGCATACAGACTCTGAATTCTTCGAGAGTCGGGCAAATCTCAACTAATCCAAATCGAAACACATGAAGATTAGTATCCTAGTGTTGAGGCACTTGTTGGAGTACATGGTGATGTAGCTTTACACACCCGATCCGACTGAGCATCGACATATTCTCAGGTTCTAGCAGTCCTGGCTCCCTTATATTTATGTCCAAGGTCCATTTTCTCAACTTCTCATCCAATGAGTCCATGACTTTTCCTGCAACCATCACAAACAAAAGGGAACGAGGTGATTTATCAAGTATCACTTATTAGCTATTGACACAACCAAACCTTTACCACTGTTGCATCAAACACATTTTTTTTTACTAATCAAGGATGGGGAATAAACTCGCTTGACATACTGGTGCCAGGTGGAGACTTTTGGGGGATGGAATTCTAGATAAGAATTTGGAGGACCATAGACAGATGATGGATGTCTAATGGCCTTGCATGCCAAATGGTGATTCTTGGGGGACAGAAACTATAATGATCTTTTGGATACTTTGATTGTTAATCTAGGAACTAATCTATTGCCTTGAGATGGTTGAGACCACACTTGCACAGGTCAAGTTGCCTCTGTATCCCTTGAGAGGAATCAAGTCTTTCGTAGTTCTAGCTATTCACACTATCAAACATAATATTTCTTGAGTTGATCCATGTTGACCAATCTGGATATTTCTTTGTCGTTGTGGTCTATAAGTTTCACAACCTTGCCTGGTAGAATCTCTTTGACAGTGAATGGGCCACTCCAGTTGGGCCAGAATTTTCCTCTTAGGTCATGAATAGGGGTCCTTTGTTCTCGAAGAACAAGCTCACCCTCTTCTATGTGACGGGGCTTCACATTCTTGTTGAAGGCCCTTGTCATTCTTAGTTGATATTTCTTTAGGTTGTCCATGGCTTTCATATGCCTTTCGTGAAGAAAATTGAGCTCGTCATGTCTAGGCTTCACCCATTCTCCTTCAGGTAGCTGACTACCAAGAAGCACCCTTAGGGATGGTACTAGGATTTCTACGAACCGCCTCAACCCCATATACCAAAGAAAAGGAGGTTACCCCTATCCAGGATTATACAGAAGTCTAATATGCCCAGAAAGACAATGGTAGCTTATCCGCCCAATCCTTGTGTGTCTCAAGCATTTTCTATAAGATCACTTTGATATTCTTGTTAACTGCTTCTACTGCCCCATTGGTTTGTGACTTGTAAGTGGTAGAACGATGCCTTTTGATATGAAACTTAGTGCAGATCTTGTCGGTTTTGCCCTAGAAATGGGATCCTTGATCTGATATCAACTCTTGAGGTACTTCATATCAGGAAATGATATTTTATTGGATGAATTTTGCACCTCAGCGGATGTGAGGACTACATATAACTGAGCTTCCACCCACTTAGTAAAGTAATCAATGGCTACTAAGATGAACTCATGGCTATTGGATGCTTTGGGGTTGATCTTCCTAATGATGTCAATGCCCCAAGTAGAGAATGGCCAAGGAGAACTGCGTGAGTGCAATTTCGTTGGACGGATATGTATGATATTGGAATATATCTGGCATTTGTGACATTTCTTGACAAAACTCACACAATCTGCTTCCATTGTGTTCCAATAGTATCCCAACCTATGAATCTTCTTAGCAAGCATCTTGGCATTCATATGGGGTCCACAGAGGCCTTGATGAATTTCCTCCATGATGGTCGTAGCTTGTTCTTCATCCACACACAGCAACTATATTCCATCATAGGACCTCTTGCACAATAAGTCATTTTGAACGATAAACTGGGTGGCATATCTTCTCAAAATTTTCTTTTCTCTTTTTTTGGCTTCAACTGGGTATTTCCTTTCCCTGATAAAATCCACAATATGAGCAAACAAAGACCAACCATCTATGATGAGAGAGTTCACCGAGTTTTGATAAATGGGTCTACTTCTTTGTTCCACTAAGAATGGTCGAACTCTAGCCATAGGGTTGCATTCTACCATGGAAGCCAATGTTGCATGGGCGTTGACAAACCATTTGTTGTCCCTTTGGAATTATTCAAATGAGATCTTCTCAAAGTGTTCAATCACTTCCTCTAGATGTTCTTGATACAGTTTCAGTTTCTCATCTCTGGTCTTCCACTTTTCTTGCGTATGACAGATGATGATGGATGAATCACCGTATACCTTGATCCTTCTTACCCTAATGGCCAAAGCAATATCGAGTCTTAAGGCACAAGCTTCATATTCAGCAATGTTATTGGTACAAGGGAAATTAAGGCAGAATGATGAAGGTAAATAAAGACCATCAGGGGTGATAAGGAATATTCTCACACCACACCCCTTTTGATTAGTTGCTCCGTCAAAGAATAACTGTCATTCATTAGCTGTGTCTTTTTCTTCCATTGCTGTGATTTCTTCATTGAGAAAGGCTTCACTTAGGGCTCTTCCATCTTCCATGGGGTGGGCAGCCAAATGGTCGGCTATAGCTTGCCCTTTGATAGATTTCTTAGCAACATAGGAGATATCAAACTCTGATAACAAAGGCAACCATCGAGCCATCCTTCCTATTAGAGCTGGTTTCTCAAAGAGGTACTTGATTGGGTCCATCCTTGAGATCAAATGTACCGGATAAGCTACTATGTAATGTCATAGCCTTTTTGTTGCCCAAATTAGTGTGACACAAGTTCTTTTCCAAAGATGTATACCGCATCTCATACTCAAAGAATTTCTTGTTGAGGTAATATAAGGCATGCTCTACCCCCTTCTCTGTGTCCTTTTGTGCTAGCAATGAGTCCATGGAATGTTCTCCTACTGATAAGTACAACAGAAGTGTTTCTCCGTCCACCGGCGGTGTTAATACTGGCAGGTTCATAAGATACCCTTTGATCTTATCAAAAGCTTGTTGGCATTGGTCATATTCCATTCTATGCATTCTATGGGCTGATCCTTCTTTAGCAACTTGAAGATTCGTTCACAAATCGTAGTCAACTAAGCTATAATCCTGCTAATATACTAGATGTGACCCAAAAATCCTTGTATCTGCTTCTCAGTCTGTGGTGTGTGTATCTCTTGAATTGCCTTGATCTTGATGGGATCTACTTTAATGCCTCTTTCACTCACCAAGAACCCTAACGACTTTCCTGCTATCACCACACACTTCTGAGGGTTCAACTTTAGTTGATACTTCTTGATCCTTTCAAAGAATTGCCTTAGTGCGGGAATATGCCCTTGCCGATCTTTTGACTTTAGTATCATATCATCCACATAGACTTCCACATCTTTGTTCATCATGTCATGCAATATGGCCGTAGCTGCTCTTTGATAAGTTGCCCTAGCATTCTTTAGACTAAAAGGTATCACCTTGTAATAATAGGTTCCCCATGGAGTGGTGAAGGCGGTCCTCTCCTGATCTTCGGGGTGCATGCTCACTTGGTTGTATCTCAAGCATCCATCCATGAATGATAACAATGCATGCCTCGTTGGGTTTTCCACCAATACTTCAATGTGAGGTAATGGAAAGTCATCTTTAGGGGTTATCTTGTTAAGATCCCAAAAGTCTATGCACATCTGTACCTTGCCATATTTCTTTGGTACCGGTACAATATTGGCCAACCATTGGGGGTATTTTACCACTTGTAGGAACCCCGCATTCCATTGCTTTACTATTTCTTTCCTAATCTTTTCACTCCATTTTGGACGCATCCTTCTGAGCTTTTGCTTGACCAACTTTGCCCCAGGGTAGGTTGGCAATTGATGTTGCACAATATTGAGGTCTATACCAAGAATATCCTCATAAGACCAAGCAAAGACCTCGGTGAATTCTGTCAGAAGACTAATCATCTATTCTGCTTCTTCGTCATCAAGGGTAGTGCCAATTTTTACCTCTCGAAGGCATTGGTCGGTTCCTAGATTAATAACCCGAGTATCCTCATGGATGGATTGGGCTTTCCATGGTTTGCATTGTTTTGTTAACTCTTGATATTTATTAAGATCATCATCAGAAAAAGGAGGCAAGTCATACTCGAAATCAGAAATTTCATTCATGAAAGGAGTAACAAACTCGACATACACAGACCCTGGGCTCTCCTCAAGAGGGGACATAAAAAGAAGACTCAACAACTAACTTGACTATAAACTCGATAACTAGCTTGATGCTTTTATCAATGGTATTCAGGGTGGTTGACTCAATAGCATGAGTAAAATTGAAGTCTTCTCCAATGCTTGTCCAATTTAGGAGTGGGTCGACAGCTCGGTGGATGAGCAGATGTACTAAGGGACATTCTTTTTCTTCAATAAAAGTCACTACTATCTCTTCATGGGTGCTAACATTAGATACTTGTTTATTCACAAAGATGAACTGATCCAACTCATATTCTCTAAAGCCGAACTTCTTCAGGGGTGAGGATTATTGGAGATTGCTCAATCCTCTTTCTATGAAGTCTAATTTTTCAAGCCTATTGATTGAAGCCATCCCTGCTCCTCGGTCACATTTTTTACCACCATCACGAATCTTCCCGCTACAATTGATTCGGGCACAGTGCATGTAGACCATTATTCTTTGTGCTCTCCTTTGCTTTGTATAAGTGCTTCTTCCTCTGAAAGGCCTGAGCTTGAGCTTATGTAACTCCTAAGCTCGTGGCTTTTGTAGAAAGGAACAAATGTGACCTTTCAGATCCATGGGAAGTTGTAGACTCTAGACGAGTCTTATCTTCTTTTCCCATTCCCTCTTCAAGAGTACTCAGAGACTTAGTAATTC
Source organism: Macadamia integrifolia (assembly GCF_013358625.1). Classification (NCBI taxonomy): domain Eukaryota; kingdom Viridiplantae; phylum Streptophyta; class Magnoliopsida; order Proteales; family Proteaceae; genus Macadamia; species Macadamia integrifolia. The sequence continues at coordinate 502,699 of NW_024868363.1, read as the reverse complement.
CTTTAACCGGATCAGTGTTGTGGGGTTGTTAGAGGAGAAACCATCTTCAATCAGTGTTATTTCCACTATTCTGGTGATGCAACTGTCTTGATCATTTTCTTTAACTAGCATTTGTTGTTGTTCTACCTCATCAGTTATCCAGTTGAACTCATCTTGAAAGAATACTTCAAACCCTGGTTGCATCTTTGTGGTTGTTTCATCAAACCACAGCTCAACATTTTTGCAAAATGGAAAATCCTCTCTTTCCCTTACGAAGTACCCATTTAGAGTGGGATAGTAAGAGGCAGATATTTTCCTTGTCATCCTTAGTACCTTCTACCCTTTGCTACCATTCTTACTCCTTGGTCCTGGGTTTTGAGGGATGTACCCAAGACCACTCCTTCCTTTGCTAACCACAGGAGTAGGTAATTTTGAAACACCCTAATGATACTTCCCTAATCCCATCCCCGGAAAGTATTACATGTTTCTCATCATCTGATTCACCGGTCAGCTCCATATAGCTTCATAGTTAGCCAGAATCTTTTTATCTGCCAATTCCTTGGCGAGTGCTACACAAGGTTCCTCTATCTCAAAACCACTAAGTTGAACTTCCTGGTCTTGTTCTTCTCTATTTTCAATATTGGCTAAGGTGTTCACCACTTCGGGATCCCCAGCTACTGTAATCATCATCCCTTCATGAATGAATTTCATTTTCTGATGGAGACTAGAGGACACTGCCTTCATATGATGTAACTAAGGCCTTCCCAAGAGCATGTTGAATGATGTTAGTATATCAATGATCTGGAAATCAATATCAAACTTCACTAGGCCAACCATTACGGCGATGGCAAGGATGCCAAGGATTTTTCTCTTGGTATTGTCATATGCCCATATGGTTTGGTTTGATGGCCTCATCTCTTCCAGGTTAATGCCAATACTCTTTGCCAATCTTAAGGGTAGGACATTCAAAGCAGACCCATTGTCAATGAGAACCTGGGGAACCACCTTGTCAAGACATTCTACCATAATGTGTAGATCTTTACTGTGTTGAGCTCCTTTGGGGAGTTCAGAGTCTGAGAACATCAATTATTGTATTGCATATGTCGCCCCTACGATGTGCGAGAGGTGTATCGGATCTATCTCGATTGGTACTTGTACATTGGTGAGGGACTTCAAGACTGTTCCTGATGTATGGGGGAGGCCATCAACAATCCCCAAATTGAGATATTAGCTTAGGACTTCTTGAGTTGAGCCAAGACTAGATTCTCTGGTTCTTTCTTCCAGCCACTGGTTCCTGCTTCATTAGTTCTTGATTGTTCTACAGCTAAGACCTTGCCCTTGTAGTCTCTTCCACTTCAAGTTTCCATCACATTCGCATGTTTCTTTATGATGATCTCCGTAGGACAACACTCTTCATCATCACTATTTGTTATAATAATGATTCCTACCATGGGATCATCCTCTTCTTCCCTGGTTGGGATGGGAAGTCGAGGTCCTCCGCAAATGTCAAGGGGCCGGGCTCGCACCTTCTTGACTACAAGGGAAAGCGACGCAACTGTTATATCTACCATTTATGTAAGTGTGGAATGTCCCCCTATTTTTTCAAGGATTATCAACTGCTCAATGTAGCATTGTTCATTGATGGCTACTTCTCCTAACATTTGATCAATCTCATCAGTCTCATGTTTGATGTCAACCATACGATTATAAACATAAGCCATGTGTTCTGCTATAGGATTTGCTTCACCTTCCATAGTGATCTCATACCCTTCACTGTCTTCTAAATCCGATGCAGGATCTTCCCCTTCCATATGGATCGTGAGTGCCGACTGAATAGCATATGTGGGATCAACCATCAGGTCTTCCTCTCCAATAGTATATATAGAATATCTTCTAGGATCCTTGGGTGAATAAAATCCAGACTCTTCATCTTCATTATTGTACCAAGGCCCTTGGTAATCATCCCAGTCTGGGTACTCTTCATGTCCATTGTTCTCATCATCACTTTTATCCTCATTGTCATCGTCATCATCCTCTTCTTTGCTAATTTCCCTCTCACTTGGTTTTTCATTAGATTCCTCTTGACCATCAAATTCCCCCGTATCCAAATGTTCATAGTATTCAGAGCATATGGATCAAAAAATTTCCATAGGGCCAGACTTGGTCCCATTGGCTCGAAGATAGGTTAGGCCAGACTCATCATCTTTTGTGTCACTCCCAATGTAGATTAGGGAGGCGTGTTCTTTGATTTGTTCTCCCACTGCCAATGCCATTACTACTCTAAAGATATCATCTGGGACTTTTTCAATGTTATTCAGATTGTCTTCCTGAGGCACGATGGGCTGAATTAGAGAAGTGGGATCACCATCTTGGCCTTCTCCTAAAGCATTCCCTGATCCTATTGATAAGGTCATCTTTGGTGAGTCTAGCAGTGCAAGCATATCCTTCCAACTGTACCCATCCATCCATCCTTCTTTTGGGTTAAACACCGAACCTTGAGAATGGGATTGGTATAAGGGTATGAGGGATATGAGGCAGGGTGATATGAAGGTGATGTGATGTGAGAGGTAGGATATAAAGATTGGGGGTGATAAGATGAGGAAACTCCTTCTCCTTGATGATGTGATGAAGGTTGATGATATGGTGGTGGTTGGCAATATGGTGGAGGTTGGTAATATGATGGAGGTTGCTAATATGATAGAGGTTGGTGATATGGTATGGCGGATTCTTCTGTTGATGAGGAAGGATGGATGGCAGGTGACTAATTTTCTAATGACTCTTTCCTTTTGAGAGTCCTTATGACTTTGGCCCTTTAACTCATGACTTTCCATTAAGCACAGGCATTCATATGATTCTTCTGAGCTCGAGATACAATGAGCTGAGTGGGATCACTCTCTATTGCTTCTTTGTCTAGGTTGTCCACATGATCATAGAACATGGGGTGAAGAAAGTGCTTATCCAACTAATACATGTGAATGGCCCTTCGGAAGGAGTCACACTCCTTTTGGAAAGCATTTTTTATGAAACCACGGATATGCCCTACTAATTCTGGAGGAAGGGAAAATCTTTGCACAAGCTGAAAATTCTCTTTCCATTCAACATGCCTCTCCTCTTGATATTTCTTGGCATCCCTAATAAAATGGGTTGGATCATAGAACTTAGGATCCCAATTTTTACAGTCACTCATTGTTGCCAACATGTTGATGGTTCCATGGTTTGGGAGTGGGTTGGTATTGACATTAGGAGATTGCTTGACCTTGAATTCAATTGTCCTGTTGTCTACTAAGTCCTGGATTGCATGCTGGAGACCTATACATCTTTCTGTGTTGTGCCCTTTCTAAGTGTGATAAGCATAATATTCATGATCTCCATTCCAAGCTGGGGGAGAGTTGCTAATCATTCTTGGAGCCACTGTCCCTAACCATCCTTGCTTCTTTAGCTTTTCATACATTGCTGTCATGGGCATTCCTAAATTAGTGAACTGTCACCTTAGACAAGAAGCCTTCTGAGTAGGGGCTTCTGCTTGTATCACGAATGATTGTGGAGAGGTGACGAGTGAGACTGACTGTTGGACAGCACCTACCACATTAGTCTCAGGACCCTTTCCCTGTCCAATTCTGGTGTTCTTCCCTGCATCTTGGGAGGATCCTTGATACTGAGCTTCCCTTACGATTCTATTTTTCACACATGTATCAGTGGCTATCAAGGCATCAAAAGTTTACAGATGTTGATAGTAAAGGACATCATAATAAGGCTTTGACAAGTTTTGAATCAACATTTCTACTTGCTCTGCTTCTAAAGGTCAATCTGCCATCTTGGCGGCCTTATCCTAAACCTCATCAAGAAGGTGGTGATTCCTTCTCTAGGTTGTTGTCTCAACGTCTCAAGCAAGTACTGCTTGGTGAAGGCTTTCACCACTATTGTCCAATTTTGGGTTTGGGAAGACTCCAACTAGGTGAGCCACCTTAGTGCTGGTCTTGATAGGGTTAACATAAAGGCTTGCCCCATCTAGTTGTCCATAAGTTGCCATGACTTGGCGATGCTAAGGAAAACTTTGAGATGAGCCTTAGGTCCCCTAACCTATTGAATCTGTCGGTCTACCATTTGAACTTCTTGGGAATCCTTGCCCCAGAAAAGAAATTCATTTCATCAGAATCCACTGTTTGGCTTTTCGAACTCTTTCTCGTTCGGAGTATATTTTCCAATTTCTCTAATTGCACTCTAACTTTTCTTTCTCTCTCCATCTCTGGAGGTTCCATTCGGACGTGCACTGCAAACTCTTCTTCTTCATCTTCAATTACTACCCTGGGAGGAGGGACCTTGGAATAGGCCCCCCATTGACCATTTGGATGGGTAGGTGAAACTCCTCTCTGACCGGTTGGCTTGACTTACTCTGGTTCTCCTAAGTCAACTTAGGAAGAATTTTTGTGATGACCCGTGGGTCCATTCTGATCCAACTCTCCTGTAGATTATGCTGGTTCAGCCCTAAGAGGGTTTTGAAGTACATGCAGTATTTGTGCTTTCCCTCTCTTAACCTCGGCCATTTCTGTCTACAAGGTCTCCACGGGGTGAACCCACACTTGCTCAGGTGATTCAAGGTCATTTGGATCCATGTGAGCTAGGTCATAATCACTTGGTGATAGATAATCTCGAAGAGATGATGGAGGTGACACTAGACTTAATCGAGTGAACCGGTTACCCTGATGTGTCCAAATGGACTGCGGAGAGTACTTGAGGTGTGGAATTGTGCTTGAACCAAAAGTGACTTATTTTAGGATTCTTATATTCCCAACCCTTTATTCATTCATCCACTCAATTGTTAACTAATTATCCATCCAAAGTTAGTCCGCTTAATGATAGAGAGTGGGTAGGAGTTGATGCCCCTAGTCCACTCAATGTCATAAGAAGGAGGTACACACAAATGACTTGATCAGAATACTCCTATTAATACATTCTCTGTCAATAATGCCTTCCTTAATCTTATCCCACTAGGTGACCTTTCTCCTAGTTTCCTCGAGTCTTTTAGATAATTTGGCATTTCGGGGGACTTTGATAGAAATCAGCCTGGATCGTGTATGCCAAGTCATCCATATTTCATTTCTAAGGAGGAAGGACACCTTTTATCATAGGCCCACTTAGGAGAGCATTTATTTATGGCTAGAATGTATCATAAGAAAATTCCTTTTCAAGACCACAAACAAATTCTACAGATCAGCTTGTGGTGTTCCTAGCATTCTTCACCTATTTCCTACATGATGTGAGCATGCGGTGGATGCAATAGGACTGACAAGGCTTCCTTGATAGGATCTATATATGCAAGGTACATGATCCTTTTTATATACCCTTGGGTACGAGATCAAGGGGTGACTTTCTTGGCCATTACTCGTGAATACACATGAGGTTAAGCAACTGGCCATGGGGGATAGAACTGTGAGTGATTGTGTGCAATAGTATAATACAGGAACATCATTATCCAATCTCAGAATGTCATAAAGTGCATGGACCTCCCCAAGGGTGCTGGCACAATTATGAACATCCTCGCCGTTTAACAATAGCCCACACCCTTGTACAGGAACCGGCTATCATTTGCTCTCAGAGTACTCTACATGACATGCATTGACCTCCCTGAGGGTACGGGCATGACAGGGAGTCCCTCGCCTAATGATTTCACTTCGAGCACGATGCATGATGTGGTTAGCGAGTACAAATGCAAATATGGGGTTAGCCAAACATGCTTTCAAACATATATGGTGGAAAATGTTCTTACATTTAGAGGTATCATCTAGTGTCGAAGTTTGACAATTATCTCTAGTGGAGTTGCCACTATGAGGGTAGTAGCCAGAGATGAGATCTCTCTTCCCCCTTTTCGATGGGGAGGGGGAAAAGGACTTGCCTACAATCCATCCTCTCTCCTCTATTTCTCTTTTATGAGGAAGGGGTGTGTCATGTGTCCTTACCCACAGGCCCCGCACCACCGTATCACCGCCTGGAGATACGTGGTGGCCTATTTCACAGGAGTGTAAAATTCATCATTCGAGATGGGGATTTGATGATGGTCCATGTTAGGATTTAAAATTAACTGCAAGCGTACAAATCAATATAGCTACGGGTCGAACATAAGGAGAGCAGCCACTTTATTTTTTGCTTCTTTTAATAATGCGAAAGTGACCCAATTAATAATGGTTATGATCTAATTCTAACTACTGTCCTAAACATATATATCTAAAATAAATTCCTAACCATTCGTCATCTAGGAATTTAAATACGTAGGCCACGTAATTAAAATTAAATAAATAAATAACTGAAAATAAATACCCCACACAATTAAAAAAAATAGTGAAAGAAAAAAATATTGAAATAAAAATAAAGGAAAAGAAAGGGGATAAAGCTAGAGAGAGGCTCACAAGTAGGTTTCTTTACTTAGCCCAAGGGATGCATCATAATATGAGCTTCCCTACTTGACCAGAGAGTCACTCTTACAAGGGTTACTCTACTTGGCTTTAGGAAAAGGGTGGCAATTAAAATAAAAACAATAAAATGATGGTTCTATGGCTAGGAGAGGCAAAGCCAACACATACACTAGCCATGAACCTTGGGGAAAAGGAAAAGCAATAATGTAATGACTGAAATTAAAATCCTAATTTAATAAAGAAAGGGTAGTCAAAAGAGGGAATGAGAGGGGGGGGAGAAGACTATTGAAGAAGCCTACCTACCTAAATCAATGCTTGAACTTGAAAGCTTGGGTGATTTGAGATACTGCCAACCCTAAAACTAGATCTAGAATGAACCAAATCTCAAATTTCTAGGCCTGGAGAAAACAAATCTTGAAAAAAAAAAAAACTGAACTTGAAAAAAAAAGATACTCCACGGCTCGTGATCTTGTCACCTAGATCTAAGCCTAGAACTATAAGTTTAAAAATTATAACTCAATTGCATAAATCATAAACATAAAAGGCTGAATAAATATAAAAGAGTGCTTGCATTAATTGAATAAAAAAAACTTACGAAGGTGTTTAAAGCATAAACCTAGAACTAGAGCTAAAGAAAGAGATCAAGCAACTAAAAAACAAAACCCTAGAAGAAGAATGAAGTGCCTCCTCCCCTTGTGTTAACTCTATTATATAGAGAATGGGGGAGGGAAGCTAATGATTTTAGCTTCTAAAAAAAAAGATTTTTTTTTATCTTGTTGATGAGGTGGAGGAGAGAGAAGAGAGAAAACGTGTGGAGAGAGAATCTCCCACGATTTTTCTTGCCTTTTTTTTCTATTTTTTCTCCCTCTTTCTATTTTTCTCTCTTCTTGCGCAAGAAACCCCCCTTGGCCGATTTTTCTTGCTTGGATTTAGATAATATTCTATTTTAGTGGGAAATTCCATCCATGCCCTTGTCTTTTTCTTTTTCTTATTTCTTATTTTCTCTCTCTTCATCAAACTTGCGTACAACCATCTTGGCCGACCTCCTTTAAGTGATGAGTAGGATAGAGAAAATTGTCAAAAAAAAAACCTCAATAAAATGGCGGCGAAGAGGTTCGAACTTGAGCCCTCCTAATAAGCAAGGGATTTTGCACACCACAACTCACCAACTACGCTAGGTAGTTATTGTTATCAAAAACAAATCTTTAATCACTTAACGGTGTGGTCCATCGAGTTTTCTTGGCATTTGAAATATTCCTTATACCCTTGGGACAACTACAGATGGGTTGGTTCCGCATCTCGGTTCAGTTTTGATCCATTATTCTTTTTCTGACTTGAAAAGAATAATCACTTGTACGGTTAACCAAACGAATGTGTACTTTTAATTAACACATCCATCTTGCTCAGAATTTCATCCTCTTCGCAACCATAAAAAAATAGGACCTCTTTATATGTAAAATTGGGGATATAGTGACCGATAGTCCTTAAGGCCTTAAAAATATAAAACCTACAAAAAGAGAGTAAAACCCAAGGTAGCTCCATTCTAAACATGTAAAATGCATGTTTTACTACCTTAGATTTCACACATAAATGTGCTCATCAGAATTCTCCCACACTTAAACTTTGCTAGTCCTCGAGCAAAACAAAAAGAAAAAAAATAAAAACAAAAAACCTAACTCACTTTCGTAGGAATCACGGTTGCACTTAGCATGTGCAACAAGCCTTTAAACCCCTAGGTCACCCCCTAGTGGACGAGTTGTGTCTCGTGGGTGTTTGTAGTGAATATACACCCAAAATTCAGAATAAACAAATCCCAACCTTGGATAAAGGTAAGGGTCATACCGATCCGGAGCAAGGGCCATACCAATCCGGAGCAAAGATAATTCCTCTTACAAGGGACCCCCACACTTGAACTTTTATTATCCTTTATCAATTCTAGGCACTAGCATATTTCTTAATTTGGAACTCACCTCGTCTCTTCCAAAATATCTTTATCTTAAGGTAAAACCACTTGTGAAGAAATAGGGAACCAATGAATAAGGCGTTGGAGTGTTTTTGACCAAACATGTTACCACGCATTAATAACATTTGTACATTTTTTTCTCCTATTTTTGCTTAATAAACTCTATTCTCCTCCACTACTTTTGGCCTGAATGACATGGTGGAGCAAATACCAGACACCTAAGTTACTATGTAGCTTTACTTTTTGTATATGCCCACAAAGACAGTGATGCTAGAGTTCTCTCAAAAGTTTCCTCCCTAGGAATTTCGATCAAGCCATCATGCTTCCTGAGGCGTAATGCCTTGTCTAGTTCCAAAGGAATCAACTCTTATTCTTCTTTATACCACATTTCACACTTCATTTAAAATTATGCATTTGTCAATTCATGCCAAATTAAAAAAGAATGTCTCAACTCCAAATCAAAAGTACAAGGATCCCACAGACTTACATATAGTCAAACACTATAAAACAGGGGTCTCTTATTTTTCAAAAGAAAGTCTCATCTCAAGACACAGGCTTGTTTCTTTCTTCTCAATAGGGTTTTTATATGTTCAAAATGGGTACCTTAATCAAAACTTTTATTTTTATATATCAAGCAACCGAATGGTATGATCATTAGCCAAAAGACAATGTAGGACTTCATCCTTAACAAGCTCAAAAACAAAAAGAAAAACAAACAAAACAAAGTGGAAAAAGCAAAAATTGTTTTCCCTGCCCCACACTTAAGTCATGCAATATCCTCAATGCATGGAAAGAATTATAAGCAAAGACAATGCAAGGGGGTCTTACCTGATTAAAAGTTAGTAATCAGTGTAAAGAGGTTCATGGAGATCCATGACCTCTTCCCTACCAGTATTAGGAAACTCAAGGAATGGTTTCAAACGCTAACCACTAACCTTCAAAATTATCCCTGTTCCTAGATTTAAAATCTCTACAACCCCATGGGGATATACATATGGACAATAAACGGGCCATCCCATCGGGATCTAAGCTTACTAGGAAAAAGATGCAATCGAGAGTTATACAATAAGACCTTATCACCAATTGTAAAAAGATTTACGCAGAATGTGCTTATCATGGAAAGCTTTGGTCTTTTTCTTGTAAATCCTAGAACTTTCATATGCATCATTCCTAAGTTCCTCCAACTCAGATAGTTGGAGCCTACGATGAATTCCCATATCAAACAAATCAAATGTGAGCTTCTTTATGGCCCAAAAGGCCTTATGCTCTAACTCAACTGGTAAGTGACAAGCTTTCCCATACACCAAACGATAGGGAGACTGACTTAGGTCAATCTTGAATGCAGTCCGATGGACCCACAAGGCATCAATGAGCCTAAGGGACCAATCCTTACGGTTGGGATTAACAGTTTTCTTCAAGATTTGTTTAATCTGCCTATTAGGCACCTCCACTTGGCCACTAGTTTAGGGGTGATAAGGGGTAGATAACTTATGGGTGATCCCATACTTTTTCATTAGAGCCTCAAAAGGCCGATTACAAAAATTCCCTTATCACTAATTATTGCATGTGATACACCAAAGCGGGAAAAAATGTTCACTTTGAGAAACTGGACCACCACTTTATGGTCATTAGATTTACAAGGTATGGCCTCTATCCATTTAGAAACATAATCAACGGCAAAAATTATGTATAAATTCCTAAAGGAATTAGGGAATGGTCCCATGAAATCAATGCTTAGTACATTAAAGATCTCAACTACCAAAATAGGGTTGAGGGCATCATGTTCCTCTTATTGATACGGCCAAAAGACTAGCAAATGGGACAAACCTTATAAAAATCAAAAGCATCTCTAAAAAGAGTGGGCCAATAAAATCCGCATTAGAGAACCTTTACGGTAGTCTTCTTAGGTCCAAAATGTCCACCACATGCAAGATCATGGAAAAAAGAGAGAATGGAATGTTGCTCATGATCAGGAACACATCATAGGATAATCTGATCTGGACATATCTTAAATAAATAAGGATCATCCCAGAAAAGTACTTAACTTGGGATGAAACTTATACTTATTTTGGGTGGACCAGTGATCTGGAGTCAAACCTGAAACTAAGAAGTTGACAATGTCAGCAAACCATGGTTCACTGGACACTGCAAATAACTGTTCATCTGAAAAGTTATCGTTAACTAGAGAATCGATAGTCAAAGAATTGAGAAGCCAGGATAAATGGTTTGCAACTAGGTTTTCAAATCCTTTCTTATCTTTAATTTCTAAATCAGACTCTTGCAAATGAAAAACCCACCTAATGAGACAAGCTTTGGCACCCTTCTTCTGAACTAGGTATCTAAGAGCAGAATGATCAGTATACACCACCACATGTGAACCAACTAAGTAAGAATGAAATTTTTCTAATGCAAACACAACAGCTAAAATTCTTTATCAGTGATTATATAATTGAGTTGTGAATCATTTAAGGTCCTACTAACATAGTAAATGACAGTGGCCAACTTATTAATCCTTTGACCCAAAATTGCTCCTACGGCAAAATCTGAAGCATCAGGCATCAGTTCAAAAGGTTCAGTCCAAATAGGTGGTTGAACAATGGGTGCATTGGTAACTCCTTAAGTTGTTTAAAGGATTCTAGGCACTCTTTAGAAAACACAAAAGTTTGATCTTTGACAAGTAATGAAGTGAAAGGTCGGGTTAACTGACTAAAGTTCTTAATAAACCTTATGTAGAAGCCCGCATGCCCTATAAAATATCGGACGTCCTTAATAGATTGAAGAGGTGGTAAATTATCAATTAAATCCACTTTGGCTCTATCTACTTTAATTCCCTCCTTGGATATTCCATGGCCTAAAACAATATCAGATTTAACCATAAAATGGCATTTCTCCCAATTCAAAATCAAATTCTTAGATATGTACCTTTTCAAAACTAAAGAAAGATGATAAAGACATTCAGAATAGGAACTCCCATGAATTGAAAAGTCATCCATAAATACTTCTAAGAATTTTTTGACCATGTTAGAAAAGATGCTCATCATGCATCGTTAGAATATAGCAGGGGCCTTGCAAAACCCAAAGGGTATATGCCTATAAGAAAATGTTCCATAAGGGCATGTAAAAGTGATCTTATGTTGGTCCTCTAAAGTAATTGGGATATGGTTATAGTTGGAATATCTATCAAGAAAACAATAGTATTCATATCCAGCTAGCCTCTCTAACATCTGGTCAATGAATGGCAATGAGAAGTGGTCCTTCCTGGTTGCCACATTAAGTGTCCTGTAGTCTATGTACAGTCTCCACCCTAATTGGACACGGGTTGGAATTTGTTCATTATTGGCATTAGGAATTACAGTCACACCAAGCTTCTTAGGTACTACGTGAACTGGGCTTACCCATTGGCTATCCAAAATAGGATAATTATTTCATGATCCAAGCACTTTAGGATCTCTTTCACTGGTTTAGCTCTTCTTTGGAGTTCCGTGGATGGTTTGGAATCCTCCATAAGATGTATATGATGTTACACAATAGAAGGGCTTATACCCTTGATATCAGCCATGGTCCAACTTAGGGCTTTCTTATTATCTTTTAACACTTTAAGTAACTCCTCTTCCTGGTTAGAAGTCAAATTTGAAGAAATTGTTATAGGAAGAGTTTGGTCAGGCCCTAGAAAAGCATACCTCAAATTAGATGGCAACTCCTTAAGATCTAACTTAGGGGGCTCAACTATGGAAGGTTTGAGAATGGAATTGGAAAGGGGTCCTAAGGGCTCCACAGGTGTGTGAAGACTCAAGACTTCAGAAAAGAAATTTTCACTATCATCATCCAACTCATCCATACACTCTTGGAGTTCTGAATCAAAATTAATATCATAGTTGGTAATTAAATCATCAGAAAAATCTAGAAAATTCTCACGCATATTGATCTCTTCTTCCATATGTGGTTGCTTGCCTATCTTAAACATGTTAAACTCAACAGTTTGTTTGCCAAAAGATAACCTTAGGAAACCATTCCGGTAATTGATTAATGCATTACTAGTAGCCAAGAATGGTCTTCCTAGAATTATTGGGATCTCATCCTTGGTTGAGAAGGGCTTGGTATCTAACATGATGAAATCAACAAGAAAAATAAATTCCCCCACCTTTAGTAAAACATCCTCAACCATCCCTTTATGAATCTTAACAGACCTATCTGCCAATTAAAGAGTAGTTCCAATGGCTTTCAATTCTCCCAATCCTAGTTGCTTGTACACATAGTAAGGTAAAAGATTCACACTTGCGCCAAGGTCAAGTAAGGAATGCTTAATATAGGTGTTGCCTATGACACAAGCTATGGTAGGGTTCCCTACATCCTTATACATAGCTGTTATAGGCTGAGCAATTATGAAACTAATGTTACCTGCCAAGAACACCTTTTTGGGCACACTAGTGATGCGTTTGTGAGTACACAAATCTTTTAGTACCTTTGCATAGGCAGGGATCTCAGATATGACATCCAAAAGGGGAATGTTCACTTCTACCCTTTTGAAGACTTCTAAAATTTTATCCATGGAAGCAATCTTCTTTTTGTTTATCAAGCAATTAGGAAATGGGACAAGAGGAACATAAGGACTGTTAGGGATTTACCCTTTTTCAGAAGAATTATTTTTGTTTTCTCAACCAAATCATATTTAATTTTAGAAAAATCTTTAGGTTCATCAGATGAGCCTGGAACAAGAGGCACACTTGTGTCCTCAACTGAAGGAGAGTTGACAGGAGTAAAGGATGGGGAAGAGTTACAAACACTCTGTTAGTACTCTCTGCCACTCCTAAGGGCATAAACAACATTACATTGGTTAGAGGGCCCATGTTTGGTCTGACCTTGTACTATATTTAGTGATGCATTAGTTGGTGCTTGTGAGCTAATAGGCTAATGATACCTAGGGTTCGGCTCTGGTTGACTGGGTAAAGTTTTCTTCTCCCTCTCACACATAATTGAGACAACTTGGGTGAGTTCTCTCATAAGATTTTGATGGTTTGTCATGAGGAGGGCCATATTTTTTTTCAAATCACTTATTCTAATTACCTCTCCAGTGTTGGTAAACCTAGGGGGTTGTTGATAAGATGATAGGAGAGGGGCCCTAGGAAAACTAGCCTGAGGTCCTGCATTTGACCTAGGAAAAGTATTTTAGGAAAAAGGTTATTGTCCAAAGGAAGGCCTTTAGGGTCTAGGTTGACCTTGATTATGGAAATTGGAAGGCCCAACTTAGTTGCCCTAATTCCAGGAAAAATTTGGGTGATTTCTCCATCTTGGATTGTAGGTGTTACTCTATGGATTATTTTAGTATAAGGCATTAACACTATCATTAAAAGTGCCCCAAGAGGTGTTGGGGCATTCTTCTATGATATGTCCAGGGGACTAGCAACAAGCACAAATCTTAACCAAATTGACTGATGATGGCTCTCTAGGAACAATAGCCTCAATCCTCTTGATTAGGCTATTCAAATGGGCTTCTTTGGCTACTATCCCATCCAAAAAATATCCTTTCCCAGTAGCCAAAAAATATCCTTTCCCTCCTATGGTTCTTTCACTCTCTTGGGTTGATTCCCACTCATGGGTTTTGTCACCTAAGTCAAGTAAGAATTCCCATGCCTTTTCTTCATCTATGAAGGATATAAATCCCTTAGGGCACATAGACTCTATCATTTGTTTAGTTGGGTAATCAATACCCTCTTAAATTATTTGACATAAATGCCATAAGTCTAGGCCATGATGAGGGCATTCTTGGAGTAGATCCTTGAATCTCTCCATAAGTTTGGAAAATGATTCACTAGGCTTTTGCCTAAACTGAAGTATATCACTTCTAAGCTTATTGGTCTTGTGAGTTGGGAAAAACTTCTTAAGGAAGACAACAGTGAATTGTTCCCATAAGGTTATGGAATTTGTGGGTAACCCATACAACCACTTCTTAGCTTGGTCTTTCAATGCAAACGTGATGAATCTAGGCTTAACAGCATCATCAAAAAGCTGTTGGATCTTTATTAAAACACATACCTCTTCAAATTCCCTTAGAAATAGGTATGCATCCTTAGAGGTCAGCCCATAAAAGTGGGGCAACATAATGATGCACTGAGATTTGAGTTAAAAAATATTGCACTGGGCTTGTGGTAGAACTATGCAGGAAGGTTGGACTGCTCTAGCAGGGTAGAACCTATCTTTCAGAGATTTAGGTGGAGGGTTTTGTTGTTAGTCTCCCATATTGAAGGGTTTTAAAGAGAGCAAACGTATAAGGTCACTACTTGTTGGATCTCTTCTTTCTAATCGATTCTTAGTATTACGTACCCACTTAACACTCATGCAATAGAAAACTACCTACAACTAGAGAAAGATAAGCACAAAAGAATGGAAAGAAAAACCTTTTTTTTCTGCCCTTTGGGAGCTTACTGGCAGGGATCCAGGGTTGCTCAGGTCAATTCCTGAGGTACTGCTATAGGGAAAAACCTGTCTTTATCATACTATGAGGCTTGGCGGCCTCCACCGATACAACTATTATTGCAAATTGGTCTTCTCAGGAATTCAATAAAAAAAAAAGGAAAAACAAAACAAAGTAAACAAAGCACTCCGATTTACCAAAAGAAAACAAAAAATAACATGGAACTGCCTCCCCGACAACGACACCAAAAACCTGTTAGGATTTAAAATGTAATTGCAAGCTGCAGATCAGTGTAGCTATGGGTCGAACACAGGGAGAGCAACCACTTTAATTTTTTACTTCTTTTAAAAGTGAACCGATTAATAATGGTTGTGATCTAATTCTAACTACCATCCTAAACATATGTATCTAAAATAAGGTCCTAACCATTCGTCATCTAAGAATTTAAATACGCAGGCCACACAATTAAAATTAAATAAATAAATAACTGAAAATAAACACCCCATGTAATTAATAAAAACAATGAAGGAAAAAAATGTTGAAATAAAAATAAAGTAAAAGAAAGGAGATAAAGCTAGAGAGAGGCTCATAAGTAGGTTTCTCTACTTAGCCCGAGGGATGCATCATAATATGAGCTTCCCTACTTGACAAGAGAGTCACTCTTACAAGGGTTACTCTACTTGGCTTTAGGGAAAGGGAGGCAATTAAAATAAAAACAATAAAATGATGGTTCTATAGCTATAAGGGGTAAAACCAACATATACACTAGTCATGAACCTTGGGGGAAAGGAAAACCAATAATATAATGACTGAAATTAAAATCCTAATTTAAGAAAGAAAAGATAGTTAGAAGAGGGAATGAGAGGGGGGAGAGAAGACTATTGAAGAAGTCTACCTACTTGAATCAATACTTGAACTTGAAAGCTTGGGTGATTTAAGATACTGCCTACCCTAAAAACCAGATCTGGAATGAACCAAATCTGAAATTTCTAGCCTGGAGAAAACAAATCTTAAAAAAAAAAAAAAAAAAAAAAAAAAAAAAAAAAAAAAAACTGAACTTGAAAAAAGAAGATGCTTCACGGCTCGTGATATTTTCACTTAGATCTAAGCCTAGAACTATAACTTTAAAAATTACAACTTAATTGCATAAATCATAAACATAAAAATCTGAATAAAAATAAAAGAGTGCTTGTATTAATTGAATAAAAAGGACTTACAAAAGTATTTAAAGCATAAACCTAGAACTAAAGCTAGAGAAAGAGAAAACTAGAGAAAGAGATAAAGCAACTAAAAAAAAAACCTTAGAAGAAGAATGAAGTGCCTCCTCCCCTTGTGTTAATTCTATTATATAGAGAATGGGGGAGGGAAGCTAACGATTTTACTTTAAAAAAAAAAGATTTTTTTTATCTTGTGATGAGGTGGAGGAGAGAGAAGAGAGAAAACGTGTGGAGAGAGAATCTCCCACGATTTTTCTTGCCTTTTTTTCCTATTTTTTCTCCCTTTTTCTATTTTTCTCTCTTCTTATGCAAGAAACCCCCTTGGCCAATTTTTCTTGCTTGGATTTGGACAATATTCTATTTTAATAAGAAATTCCATCCATGCCCTTTGTCTTTTTTTTTTTTTTCTTCTTTCCTATTTTTTCACTTTATTTTCTCTCTCCCTTCTTCAAACTTGTGTACAACCACCTTGAAACCTAAAAGGTTCGAACTTGAGACCTCCTAATAAGCAAGGGATTTTGCACACCACAACTCACCAATTACGCTAGGTAGTTGTTGTTATCAAAAACGAATCTTCAATCACTTAAGAGTGTGGTCCATCGATCCTTGTTGGCATTTGAAATATTCCTTATACCCTTGGGACAACTACAGACGAGCTGGTTCTACATCTCGGTTCAGTTCTGATACATTATTATTTTTCTGGCCCGAAAAGAATAATCACTTGTACAGTTGACCAAACGAATGTGTACTTTTAATTGAACATGTCCATCTTGCTCAGAATTTTGTCTTCTTTGTAACCATGAAAAGAAATAGGACCTCTTTACGTGTAAAATTGGAGATATAACGCCTGATAGTCCTTAAGGCCTTGAAAATATAAACCTGCAAAAAGAGAGTAAAACCCAAAGTAACTCCATTCTAAATATGTAAAATGCATATTTTACTACCCTAGATTTCACACATAAATGTGTTCATCAGTCCAATACGGGGATCGGGATCATGTAAAAGGGTTTGGAGTCACCATCTAAGATTATGGGCCTAAGACCCCAGGTGGGCTGAATTTCTGAGAAAAGGGCCCAAGAATTGGTCTGGTCCAGAGATTTAGGGTAAGTGTCAGGTTGTAGTGTTGGGATGTGTTAGGCACCCAATCTACCCAGTTCAACTAGTCTTCCTACTAGATGCTTCAGAATGAATATTTTCTGCAATTATTCCTATTCCGTATGCATGGCTAAGTTTTCACACACACACACACACACACACACACACATATATATATATTGAATGAATTTAAATAGCTATGTACACTAAAACAAAGTTAATATAAAGTCTACATTGTGCTAATTCTTTTGAGAAATTATACCTGAGCTTGACCCCTGTTTCGAGTCAAGAGGGGTGGACCCCTAATTAGCACTGGCATGGACTATCTTTTGGATTCTCTTGGCTCAGGGGAAGATGGTCTTGACCTCCAACTTCCTTTTCTTGAGAGATGTTGATTAGACAAAGTTCTGAGTAGGAACTATTACTTTCAAATTTTGACCATGGTATTGATTCGAGAGAGCTTCCGCTAGAGATGGGCTACTTCCGAGTTTTGGCTATGGTGGCACTCTGGTAGAGCTTTCGCCAGGGATAGGCTATGGGAGGGCTAGGCTGAGGTGGAACTCCAATAGAACTTCCACTAGGAATAGGCTAATCCTAGGGATTGAGGAACTTCGAAGGCCTGAAGAGCACCTCAAAGATCCGAAGACTACTTTGGGTCTTATGAAGATCTCTCCGAATACTGGAAGAACCTCAAGAGGGGATGGGAGACTAAGGAAAATTTCTTTTACGTAAAATCTCACTCAAAGAAGGCAAAGGGTTGAAGAGTTTCAAAGGCCCAAAGAACAGTTCGAAGATCCAAAGAACACTTCGGATCTTATGAAGATCTCTCTGAAGACTTGAAAAAACTCAAGGGGGGAAAGGGGACGAGAGAGGGCAGGCTTCTCTACCAAGATGCTCTCTTGGAGACTTGGATGTTGTGGTGTTATGTTGTGTAAAACCAAAGGAGGCGGTATTTATAGGATTCTTGAACTAATGGGGAGGGAAAGGGAATTCCCTTAGCCAATGGGGAAAAAGTGGTTTTTTTAAACTAATAGGATGAAAATATGAAAATTTGGACCAATGGGGTGGAAGATGATTTTCTTGGACTAATAGGAAAAAGTCATTTTTTAGGCCAATAAGGCAACAAGATTCCTTTTTGGGCTAATGGGAGGTTGCGGAGTAAGGTATACTAGCGGGACAATGTAAGGTGCACAAGTGGATGAAGAGAAAATCTCTTCACCCACCGGGTCAGCGAAACACATATTTTGGTGGCACACGTGGTTGGGTACGGGTGCACAGGGCATGCATGGGTGCATGGACAGGCAGGGGCACGTGGGACTGGCAGGTAGGGGAGTGCAGCGCACACAGGGGCACAAGGCTGGCACGCGGGGGCGCACGAAGCAGGCTGACTAGGGTGCACAATGTGAGTTCGAGGGCGCGAGGCTGGCACGCAGGGGCATTAAGTGGCACACGAGAGTACGAGGAGCAGGCTGGTGATGGCGTACACCACGTGTGTTGGGGCACAAGGCTGGCACATAGGGGCATGCAGAGTAAGCTGGCAAGGGTGCACAGTGCAGATGGGGGCGAGAGAAGCAAGTTGGCGAGGGCGTACAGAGTGTGTGGGGTTGGCATGCTAGGGTATGTGTGGCTAGCAGGCTGGCTAGCCAACGCGCGTGGCATGCGTGCAGGGATGGCTGGCTAGCTGACCACGATGCCCGCAATTAGGTGTAAATTTACAGGAGCAATTGCGGGATATCCGACAATCCAATTTTGATATACCATATATCATTGGAATCATAATTCTAGTACTATCAATCTGTACGGTCATCCTGATCGGATTACTTCATATATTAAAAGTCATAATTGGACCTTCTTTTATCCCGCATGGGATTTCTAGGGTTTTTGGGTAGGTGGGGATGTTTCTGGGTTTCCTTAATTAATTATCATCTCTGTCGATTTGAAGCAAGAAGTCACATCCAAGATCCGAAATTCATTATAGCCGGAGGGGAGATGACAAAATTGGGTGTTTATAGCGGGGTTAAAGGATGATGCTTCTAATGAGAGAGTACTACCACCAAATCTGAAGATGTTACTAGGTAGACCTTACAAACTAAGGAAAATAGAACTAGGGGAAGCACCTTCTTCAGAGTTCAGGAAGAGATCATCATCCATTAGGTATGACATCTGTAAGAAGGAAGGACACAATAGGAGGACATGCCCAAGGGTTGGAGATGTTGAGCGAGATGGATGTACTAGTAAAAAGAAGAGTATGAAGGTAAATGCAACTCACTTTATAAGTTGAAACTTGTTTAATAAGTATCTCATACTTATTTTATGTTGTGTAGAAGAAACAAAAAGAAGAGAGTCAAGATGAGATCATCACATCTCAACGAATGACTAGATCATAGACATCTATGGCTAGCACAGTTGAGTGTTTACAGGACAAAGTTCTGACCAAACATAAGACCAATCGAGCAAAGAGGATAGCAAGGAAGTAGGGGAAGAAATGAAGCACACGCAATCTGGATGTTTTAATTAAGAACAAGAAAACAATGATGTGTTAATTAACTTTTTTTTGAGTTTAAGACAGTTGGGTGTTTCCTTATGGTTTTGGATGTGTTTGATAGATTTGCTTTTTCAAACTATTTCTATTTCACACTCGACTTGGTTGTATGGAATATGTTATGAACAGATATTCATGGATATGTTTTGGATGTTTCTTTATGGTTCTGGTTGTGATGAAATATGTTAGTTTCAGGTGTGTAATGTTACAGATATTTAATTAAGATGTTGTCCATTTAATATTAGACATGGGATGTCAATTTAGTATTATTTACAGGTATATATTAATGTCATTTTATAGCCAAAATGTCACCCATTAGTTTTAGGAACTCATCACAATGATGACCCTCTCTCCATCATAATGCTACCCATTCTATTTGAGAGTCATGATTTAAGTTAACCAACAACTTAGTAATAAGAACAGAGAATGAACGATTTCATTAAGTTCAAACACTTACAGACTCAACACAACTTCACTATTAAACATTGAAAGGTTATTTTTTACACATAGCACTAAACAGACTACCACAAACACACCAATTACAATCTTCATCGTTCTATACGCTTTCTCTAAATGCTTAATTCTTTTCTTCAAGGCATGAATCTCTTATTTCATCTATTGATCTTGGATTCTTTCACCAACAACTGCTTCTGAATTAGTTGCCTGAGGCAAAAGTCTCGGTGTAGCTATAAGATCACACCATGAGAAGTATTGACATCCTTTTGGTGCTTCAGGGCAATAGTAGTACTAAATGTTTGGGTTTGAACTAGACTCTAAAGTTCGTACTAATGCCCTTTAGAATTCGGGACATTTGCATCTTACATTCACAAACCTTAACCCACTTTGGTTGTTGTCATTAACACTCGTGGTAGACATCAGCTATCTGCAAATTAAACATGGTAAAAGTGAATTACAAATATGCCAAAATTTTTAATGAGTTGCTAAAAATGAGGGATATCGATTAAAAAAAAACCCATTAAAACAAGAGAAATCAAGGACTCAAATGGCTGATTTGTTTATGAGATCATGTGATCTTAGAAATTGAAGCGGATTGGACTCATTACAGGGTAAGGAGTCCAATTTCAGTGACTTGGACTGATATGAAGTTGTAGAACTACTACTTCATGCATTGTTTTCCTAATGCATATAACTTGCAGAAATGAAGCCCAATAATATTTATGCACAACAGAAATCTGAGAAGGATTTCTTATTTCCCCCTTCAATTTCAATCACATAAACACAAGAAAATTAATAGGAAACAATAAAAGAAGATTGTAAATAAGAGAGATAATCACTAAATTCTGGGAATTTTGAAGAATAATTTGGATTTTTGGAGTTTGATTTTAATCAGAAGATATCCAGAATCTCCAAAATGAAACCATTAGAGGCTGGGCAATTCGCCCACAGAGCATTTTAATTTAATCAGAAAAGAACCCCAATAATGAGAGAATAGAACCCCAAAACCCAATAGTTAGAGAATAGAATTCCAAAATCACAAATTAATTTTGTTTAATCAAGTCTGAGCAATTTGAATAGAGATATGAACTATATAACATGGAAGAGGAACCCTAAAATAAAGCTCTTACTTGCTTTCCAATATGGAAGAAGAACCCTAAAACCCCTAAGAGAACTTAACCATTGAATGAAATACCTTGGCCGAATAAGTTGTTGGAGGGGAGAGGTGCTCACGATCGCACGTTGGAGGGGAGAGGTGCTCATGATAGTACGCCAAAGGGGAGCGGTGCTCACGGTAGTTGAAGATTTCTCTTCTTGTTTTGGGTATTTAGTCATATGAGTGTGAGATAGTGTGAGTTTAGAAGAAGGAAAAGGGAGGGTAATATTGTCCACTCATAACAGCCGTGGGTGTTTTGGGCATTTTGAAAAAAAAAAACTAACAGACATTCTATCACTTATCAGGATCTGCTAACAACAATGACTGATTTGGAATTGTTTGAATTTTTAGGGGGTGTTTTTGGTGTTTCGAAAAGTCCAGGGAGTGGCATTAAATAAAGGTCAAAGTTCAAGGGGTGGCATTGCAATTTTCTCTAAATTGAATTAGATAATTCAAGGAAAAATGATGTACAAATTAGTAGGACGAAGCAAAATCTTACACACTACCATACGACTGATCGTTGGATTTTCCTCTTTACAGCTTCGTCGTTCAACTATTAGTTATTATATTGTAAGATTCCATTCCATAATCCTACTGTATATAAAGGTTAGGCAAAAGAACAATTATACGGAACATATGTCCAAACACTAAGGGTGGTGAAATTACACTGTCACCATTATGAAACCCAATAAACCCACCTTCTACCTAGGGTCACAGTTAAAGAAATTGAATCTTGAAGGGTAGTTTAAAAAGTAGTAATTCTAATAGGGTATCTATGTACCCAAAGGAAAATGAATTATTCTATTTCTTTGCCCACAAGCCCGGTTGAGAATAACTTGGCTGCTACCAGAAAATTTTCCGTCTTTTTGCCGATCTGATCCATCAGCGCGGGCCCGCAACAACCTAGACCGTTCTTTTCCCAGAATTCCCCGAAACGTTACCACAACTCGTTAGAAAAAAAAAAAAAATAGTGGACCCCCTATGTTCGCTTCCGGTTGCGGTGAACACGAGCTTTGCTTCTCTCTCTCTCTGTTTATCAATTCCCCAACGACGCCGTCTTTTGATCTTGTTTTCAGCTCCCTGTAATGGAGAAGGGGGTCCGAAGATGGCTCGTTGACATATCTAAGTGGAATCCTTCTCGGGATGAGTTCTCCTTCCTCGTTTCTCTCTTTCCTCCTGACGAGCACTCCTCCATCACCAGGTTTGCTCCTTTGGTCTGGTTCCATCACTTCACGATCTATTTCCAAATTGCCTGAGATCAAACTTAAAATTTTGAAGCCTAATGCATAAGTTTCCAAGAACCAATGTGTGGTTATGAAAGATTTGATATAGTTTCTTCAAAGTTTGTTTTCAATAATTAATATAGGCTTGCTTTAATCTTTCTGGTGGATTTACTGTAAATGATGCTGAACAGTATCGTTTGTGAGCTTCAGTACTGTTGATTATGATTCATTAGAATTTATGGCTGGTTATGAAAGATTTGGCAAGCTTACTTAAATCTGTATATTTGTAGGTTTGTAAAATTTGAGGATAGAAAAAGGGCAATTGTCAGCCGGTTGCTTCAATATGCACTCGTAAATGAAGTGTTGGGAATCCCATTTAATGAGATAATTATAAGGCGCACTATTGAAGGCAAACCATATCTGGTATTGTTTTGGTTAGTCTATGATACTTGATATATTTGCATCTATTTAAAGTTCTTTGGCTGATCATCATATTTGGAGTAGTTACTTCACTGTGGAACACAATGCCTCAGTTTGGAAAAGAAAGAAATTGAAGGAAAGAGTACCTCCGAGACAAAATATTAAAATGAGATAAGATCAGATCATCAGAACACCTTCCCCTGCCAAAATGGCAAACTAAGATGTAGAAAATTCCACCACATACATTCCCATATATGTCTCTGCATCAACTAAATAGTCCGTGCACCCTCTTTGTAATCCTGAATTTCCAATGATTCCACTTTGAAAACTGTGTTTGGGCTAAAACTTGACATGTGAGAAAAGGACATTGGGGTCAACCTGTCCACAGATTTGGGCCCCAACCAATCGTACCATGTGGCAGAAAAAGGGTGGGCCATGTAGAGAAGGCTTTCTCAATAGTCACTGAGGAAACTTAAGCCCTAAAACACTCATAAAACAGTTGTTTAGAATTATGTTTGTAAGAAAATTTGAAACCTTGACCATTGCAGGTTTAAAGTGTCTAAACCGTAATCTTGAGTTAAAAATTAACCTTTATGCTACATGTATTTAAACCTTTAGTATACCCCATGTCAGCTCATTGATGTAGATCTATGGTACTCAAAGCAGTACCAAAGGAGGAAAAGAGCTTGAGTCTACTCAGAGATTCAACCGTGTAGCTCAGCTTAGTTGACTCAGTTGGGAACTCGGTTGACCCAGTTTTGGGTCATCTATGAATCAGCACCAGTTCCCCCAGCCTCCCATTGTGGGACACCTTTTTAGTCTTTTATTTGTTTTCTTTTGTTTCGTCTTTACTTAATTGTATTAGTTGTACTAAAGTTCCCCTTACTTAGAACTCTATCTTATCTTCTAAAGTGTTTAAGTAGTTGGAAGTCTACCTCTTAGTTATTTTAAGTAGTTTATTATTTTAAGTAGTTTATCTCTTAAAGAGTTTTAAGTAGTTAAGACTATCCAGAAATAGGGCTGTCGACCTAGGGATTTCCTATTCATTTTTTGATTATTATTTTATTTGTTTGTTGAGTGTAAGTGGGACTCTTTATTCCCTTTTTTATAAATAAAGGCAGAAGAGGGGCTACAGCCCATGTTTTGGCATTCTATTGAGCTTTGGTTTATGAATTCAGTGGTGATTCTAACCTTGATCCTTGGTGGTGATGGCATTGATCATATTCTTTATTTCCTGGTTCCTGAAATACAGGTCAGATATTCTTCTTTCCTGCATATATTCCTCTTTCAATTTCAGTTTCTAATTTGGATTTTTACTAATTAATCGATATTCAAAATCATTCCATTCAGAATTCTTTGTTCTATCAAAGCTTCGGACTTCTAAATTTTCATAGGGTTGTCCTAGAATTTCTCCCCTGTTGAATAATTTTGATGGATTCCTTCATTTCACTAATTCATACTAAATAATGAGCTAATCCTATTTCATTAGATCCAGGATGTGATATGGTCCCAAAGGATGAACCGGATATGAACGGTTCCAGTAAGATTTCATTCTTGAACAAAAATCCAGATCAAATACAACCAATACTCTGGGCATCATATATCCTTATCTTGAAGTTCCTTATCAGACTCAAAATCTTCCATATCTCCCAATCTGTCTGTTAGATTTGGCTGAGATTTTTCAAGGTGATTTCCCTTGTTTAATAAGCCAATTGACCAGACTTTGAAGATCGTCTGAATGATATTGAGAGAGATCTTTGATTTTTCCATCTGCTGTTCCTGAGTTCTGATTTCTGATATATTTAAGTTTGGATTTTTCTTCGTTTTGATCCTACTGGTTTCGTGTTATACTGTGACTGCTGGTTGATTTATTAGTATCCCATTGAATCTGATCTTTGTTTAGAAAGGTGATTGAGTTTTCTTTGTTGTTCTGTTTTTTTTTTCGATTCCTAGTGTGACTGAAATTCTGGTTGAGTTTTCTTTGTTGTTCTGTTTTTAGATTCCTAGTGTGACTAAAATTCTTACAGATTTCCTTTGTTCTGTTTTGATATTTCATTGGATTAGAATCTGTTCCTGACACTCTGTTCTCTGTCGTTAAAGTTAAGTTCAACCAGAATTTGGGTTGTGTATATGATCTGTTGATGTCTATTGACATTCAAATCTGGACTAGTCTTGTGTCTACAGTTCTGGCTTGTTGTTGGCTTTCTGAAAGCTATTGTTAGGTGGATTTGAACCTCATCACTCATTAGACAGCAGAGTGCAGTCAAACTGTCATGACTGCTGACCATAATGGCACCAAATCAGAATGATTACACATCTGGTCCTGCTTTGAGAACTTCAACATTAGTCCAAGCTCTCTTTTTTGTCAGGCCTTATATTTTTGTGCAATAGAGATTTTAGTACTTGGTGATTTAGCCTTTTAATCTTGGTTGTCATATTTGAGTTTTTTGTAGTGTCTATGAGCAGTGTGTAACCCTAGGTTGTCTTGGTGCTCGTACTCTTTTCTCTATCGTCCTGTCTGCAGTTGTCTAGGCATAAGGCGACCCAAGTTGGTGAATGGTAAAAAATAAGGAGACACCAACAAGAACGCCTAGGCACTGCCTAGATGACCAAGCTGCCTGTCCAGGCTGAGCTGCCTGGACGCCTAGGCGATGCCTTGACAACCTTGGTCCATTCCTTTCTTGTTTTCTATATTCTCTTCTTCATTATTTTCTGTATATATATATATATATTTTTTTTTTGGGAAAGTGTTGTTGGATGATTGAAGAAGAGTGAAGGTAGGGTTTGATCCCAAGATTTAACCACAAAAATTTTAAGGTCCTTACTGCTGGGGCAAACAACCTCATTCTTTATTGAAATTAATATATATTCTCCTGTAAAAAATGTTCAAAACCCTAATTCCAAACTCCAGTTTTATGTTGCTAAGCCCGTTCAAGTTCCCTATCATTGCTCTGTAACTGGAAGGCCATAAACCCAAATTGATTTCAGCCCCTTGGCTACTATTTGTGTTCTTTTCTGCCATTTCTTGATTTCTCTCTTCAATCGTTCTGTTAGATCTATTACTTCGTGCATTTTTGCAGGTGCTTCTTGTGCTTCTGCTTCTTCGATCCTGAGAAGCCGGCTTCTTCAGATAATGCGGGTTAAAAAATGGGTCGAATGAGATTTCAATGCTGGGAATCTTTTGGTAGAATCTTAGAAGCTTGAGAAGCCCCTTCCCTTGTAGGCCTCTGGCTTCTATTTTCTCACCCATAATCTGGGCGCAATGCTCTTCCAAATATGCCCTTCATCTCCATTTTGTCTCTGAGGGCCTACTGCTTGTAGGATAGGAATCTCTCCTAGCCGTCATCCATCAAATGGCCTGATTCTAAATCCTCAGGTTGTTGGCATTGCCAAGGTTCTTTTTCTCTTTTCTTTTCCCCACTGTGGTGTTCTAGTCGAAGTTTTATAAACTTTAATTAGCATTCGGAATGGGATCGTAATTTGGCTGGTGTGTCAGTTCTAAGTACTTGGCCTAATCTTTGAGACCTTTGTTTCTTTTTCCTGGGTAATTTTGCAAGCTTCATTAGCTTCATTGAAAACGTGGCCAAGTTTGATTTATCTGGATTAATGTTTGTGCTTTTTCCTTCTAAATCATACTTGAATATAGAGATTTTTACTTTAAAGGAAATCGATCTGGCTGAAGTCAGATGCATGGTGCTGGTTGGTTGACTGTTATAAGATGCTCTATAACTCTAGACTACTTATGTAAAATTGTGAGTTTCAGTTTTCCAGAGATGAACTTGAAGTTTTTGCTTGCCTTGTTCTTGATGGATAAGAGTAAGAATATCAGTAAAAAAATGTTAGAACCCTAGGGCATTGAATAAAACTATGATATAGAAGACATCTTTTGATGTAGGGTTTGGTAGCACTACACAACTAAATTGGTTTCTTGCAACCAAAGAGAAGATATTCAAGCCCAATAAAACAATACGTTGGTGCTAGGACTACATCTATGGGTTTGTAGGTTTAAAATTGAATATCTAATTAAAGAGGTTTCAAAAGAGAAACTAAAGAAAGTAGGATTATAGGGCTCAGAATGTAAAAAACATGGCAACAAAGATAGAATAGAAGAATGTAAGTAGTGGTTCTGAGAATTGAGTGTTCTCTTGCTATTCTAATATTGCAGCTTGGAGTGGTAATGGGTTTCTTGAGAAGAACAGCATTGTAGTGGTTCAATGACTGCAACAGACTCATGAATGCTCGAGAGAAGTTGATGTTAAGAACCAGTAGGTCGTAATCTGAAGATTGAACTATGGATTCAATAGGCTAATCAGTTGCATTGTTATGTTCTGGTCTGCAATTAAAGAGAAAATTAAAAGGAGAGTGGAAGAAGACTCTTGGAATCCTCCTCAAAAGCCATAAACTGGGGACAAATATTGAGCTGTATGAAATCACTTATCCAATAGTATGACATATGAAATTAGGGCTCTTATGTGTAGACCTAAGCTTGTAACAAGTTGGACTAGAGTATTGGTTCTGTGATTTGAAATACTATAACTCCTGTAAAATTTCAAAACCCAAATAAGACTCCAATAAGTACAGACCTGTTTTGTGTTAATACAAGTAAAGAGGGAATAGAAAAAATGCTTTATTATAATAAAACAATTTAATAACCTAATCCTACTTAATCGTTTGTGAGCAAGCAGTCATAGGGCATCACTAGAAGGAATGGGGATAAACCTATCATCTAATCAAGTTGGGTCTTGTCAAATAGACATCCAACAAGGAACACATAAGATGCAATTATTTATTCAACCTGGAATCGTTTTACAGAATGTGGAGCCACAAAGTCAATCAAAGATTTTTGTTGCTTATGTTTTTATTTATTTATTTACTTATGTGTGAGCTTAACAGCACATATTACATTAAATATTCAACCAGAACTAACACAGAACTTAGCTTGAACAAACAATCCTAACATTGTAATTTTTCTGTTCTTATTTGGATTTTTTAATCAAGATTTAATCTTTAACAGAGAGTCATAAAAATCAATATTGACAATGGTTTTTAACTGGGGCTGTATTGCTGCTGTTACAAGAAATGCTAAGGGGTTTATTTGGCTTGCAGCATTTGTAGTGCTACATGTGCTAGCAAATTGGAGTTGATCAGGAGATAGTGATTGATGGACAGTTCCAAAAACTTGGAGTCTGGGTCCTTTTTTTAAATTGATCATAACTATGTTACTTGATATGATCTGTTTCTTATAATATACTTGCTCAAACCTGTAATTTAGTTGATTTGGACGAGATTTGGAATGCATAAGTATGGTTGTAGCAGTGGATGAGAAGTATAGTATAAATGGATCCAGATCTGGCCTATTCTGGCCAGCTTTGCTGCCAAATTCCAGCCCTTTTGGGGCCATTGAACCAGTCCATATGCAGTCCTTGTCAGCCCCAGCTGGAGCCTCTAGAAACTCCCCTATTTGGCACCAACGATCCAGCTGTCCAGCACTCCAAGTTTCCTTTCCTGTTTCCATTCTTGGATCCCTCCACAGCAAGGCATTCTCCTCACCGAGCAGCAGCTTCTCAGCCAAGATTTAGACAGTTGTTTGGTTTCCTTTTTTGGTCCTTCAGGTCAGCTCAGCAGCAGCCCATCTTTCCATCGATCAGCATGGGTTGGCCACCAGTTTGTCTTCAAAAGGATCCTCTAGAAGATCCATACAGCTGTCCTTTATTTGGTGAAAAGCAGTTTTCAAGAGGAGAGCTCCAGCAGCCATCGAATTGCTCAAGATAGCCTAGGATTTAGTTTCTATTTTGATTGTCCAAGTTAGTTTCCTATTTGTTAGTCAAGTAATTTTTATTTTGTAGCTTAGGCTAGTTTCCTTCTATGTTCAGTTTTTAGTTCTAACTTAATTCTTTCTTAGTTAGAAAGTTAGAGTTCAAGTTAGAAAGTTTATTTTTAGCTTTAGTTTCCTTTTTTGAATTCATTCATGTAAATCTATAAAGAGGCAACCATCGATTGTTCAGTTAGGCAATCAATGAAATCGAGTATTCACTCATGGCTGAGATGTCTGTTACCTTGAGGGGTGACATACCCAAAACCTGAGGGGTGAGATGTCCATTCCCTAAATTCTTCTCCCCCCTTCTCAACCCCTCCATCGATTCTCTTTCTTTTATTTATTTTCCTCTTTATTTGTTTCCTGTGAGAGAGTGATTGAGTGTCATTAGAAGCCTAATTGAAGTCCACAAGGTCAGTTATCAACAAAGATCAAGAGAATCCAAACCTGTCCAGATCGATCTCAAGGTGTCAGGGTTTTGAGGGTGGATCGACCAAGGCCAGATCTCCACCCCCTGAACCTCAATCAGCCACCTCTTTTGGGGCTTTGTTTCTGGTCCTAGGAAGCCCACTTGACCCAAGTTTGTTTGCCAACTGTGGCCAACTAAGCTCCCTATCACCTGTTCCTGAAGATCATCCCTAATTTCCTAATTGGGAACCTCATCTCAGATCTTCCAAACTTGAGATCAGGTACAAAACCCTTTTGAGGGTTTGATCAGCACCACATGAGGAGCAATTGACCAGAAGTTGAGCTCCGTCAGAGCTCCCTACCGCCAGCCACAGGTTTCCTCCTATCCAGCCAGATTTGGTGAGTTCGTTTGGTCCTCTGATCTGGTCTCCGGGTTGGAATTAAAAACAACTAGGTTTGTTCACCGTTGTGAACCTGTTATACATCTAAGATGCTCTATACTCTATAACTCTAGACTACTCATGCAAAATTGTGACTTCCAGTTTTCCAGAGATGACATTGAAGTGATTGTAATGTAGAAGTAGGTTACAAGTAAACTACCCCCAACAGATTACACCCCAAATAATACAAATAGGTCACAACAACTAACTTGACAATAACCAGAAATAGGACCAGGAAACAAGGGAATGAGACCAGCAAATAAACCGCCAAGGATACAATAGCAATGCAGTAGAAAAACCAACCCAAAACCCAACCCGATAGGAGAGAGAAGGACCTGCAATAGGGCTGGAGAGAGAGGTGCGGCTAGGTCTGTGGGGCTCCAATTGAGCTGCAAACTTGGTCGATTGTAGGGCCTAGGGAGGGTACAAAACCCCCCAATGAAGAGGTTTTGATGGCTGGTTTGAGAGATCCTTACTTTCTTGATTTCAGACTCTAGGAGAGAAAATCTCCAAGAACTCCAGGACAGCAGCTGGCAGCTTCAGGGGGGCCCCAAGAGAGGATCGAGTGGTCCTCTTGGGGAGCAGAACCAGACCCTAACAGGCCTTGCAGAACAGATCTCAGACTTGGTCAGTAGGGGAGATCGATTGCTTCAATAAGGGAGACTTCTTGATGGTCGAACTTAGCAATCCAAGTATGAACATGCTTGATTTCTCTGGAGTTGTTAGTTGCAGCAAACAGTGAACAAAAATAGAAAATTGAATGCAGAAATTAAGAAGGAAGATAAGAGAATGTGGGGGAAGGGGTGGCTATCTTAGCTTGGGATCCTCGCCCATAGCTATCCCGGCTATTCTAAGCAATTGGCTACAATCATTCTTTATTCAAATCTGAGAATTAAGAGTACATGAGCTCCTCTATATGTAGAGGGCGATTTGCAGTCATACCATAACTAGGAGTTAGACTCCAAGGAGGATTAGACATTACATAATAGGAGTTGGACTCTAAATAGGACTAGACTAGAACCCCAGTTGGAGTAGGTAAGTAACTAATCATTCTGATGGAGAAAGCCTTAGGGGTACGGAAGAATTCCCTGAGATGGGTCTCAGAGTTGCAGGGAAGAGAAGGGAAAGGAAGGGATCACACAATTAGACATTGCACAAATCCAACTAGGGAGGGAGATATCGCATAAAGCGGGGAGAGAATCACACACAGCCCTAAGGCTCTCAAACACTAATTCAATTCATCATTCTTCAAATCTGAGAAATTAGATTACATTATCTCCTCTATATAAAGAGGGCAGACTAGAAGTCATAACCTAACTAGGAGTTAGACTCCATGTAGGACTAGACTAGAACTCCAACATGGAATAGGTAACTAACTAGTCATTCACTAATAGGGAAACCTAAACTGACTAAAAACTGAAATAACAAAGGAAATAGACTCAAAACAGGACTCTAACTAAGCTAATGAATTTTATCCCGTTTTTATACTTTCTACCCATATTTTAGGCCCATTACAAAGAAAAACCATGGGATTAAAGGCTCAACATATACGTAACCCAATCCAAGGCTTACTTACAATAAAGTAAGCCCATTGACTTATACATCAATTCTCTCGATGTTGAGAAAAACTCGTCCACCTGTTTTGTAGAATGGGAGAATCAACACCAATCGATCAATATCCATCTTTCCCTGTATGAAGTCACCATCAAAACCATGATCCAATGCTATGAAATCCACAACGCGAAGTTTATAGGTGAAATTATAACTCGGAAAAATAAAATTGATCAGTTCACCTAGGAGATCCACTGATTTAAATTTTTTCACAAGTTGATCTTCAACTTCCAACGGTGCCATCTCATCTTCTACCACTGGTGATTCATCTTCTGGTTCGTCTACTTGTTGTTCAATGATTGAAATCACATAGTTGAAGGTAGACTGTACTTGGGTTTTGAGGTCCGTGCAATGTCGTTGAATCTCATCGAACTTCACTTGCATCAATTGCATTTGTTAATGGATATCCAATAAAAGATATAGATCCATCGGTCAGGTTTGCTTATTGGAATCGAAGGGAGGGAAAAAAGGAGGGTTTAGGGAATGGGAAAGGGAATAGGGAGAGAAAGGGAGTTGCGTGGGAGATGGAAGGGCTACTGTGGGCGGTGAAGGGAGTTGTGTTTTAGTAGGGCAAGGGATCCTTCGACTCTGATACCAATTGATGGAGAAAGCCTTAGGGATAGGGAAGAATTCCTGAGATGGGGTCTCAGAGTTGCAGGGGAGAGAAGGGAAAGGAATGGATCACACAATTAGACATTGCACAAATCCAACCAGGGAGGGAGATATCGCATAAAGGGGGAAAAGAATCACACATTCAACCCTAAGGCTCTCAAACACTAATTCAATTCATCATTCTTCAAATCTGAGAAATTAGATTACATTATCTCCTCTATATAAAGAGGGCAGACTAGAAATCATAACCTAACTGGGAGTTAGACTCCAAGTAGGACTAGACGAGAACTCCAACATAGAGTAGGTAACTAACTAGTCATTCACTAATAGGGAAACTTAAACTGACTAAAAACTGAAATAACAAAGGAACTAGACTCAAAACAGGATTCTAACTAAGTTAATGAATTAAATCCCGTTTTCCTTCTTTCTACCCATATTTTAGGCCCATTAAAGTGGTCCATTACAAAGAAAACCTATGGGATCAAAGGCCAACACATACATAACCCAACCCAAGGTTTATTTGCAATAAAGTAAGCCCATTAAGTGACTTATCTATATCACATTCACTAACAGGGAAACCTAAACTGACTAAAAAACTGAAATAACAAAGGAAATAAACTCAAAATAAGACTCTAACTAAACTAATGAATTAAATCCCGTTTTCCTACTTTCTACCCATATTTTAGACCCATTAAAGTGGCCCATTACAAAGAAAACCCATGGGATCAAAGGCCCAACACATACATAACCCAACCCAAAGCTTATTTGCAATAAAATAAGCCCATTAAGTGATTTGTCTGCATCAGATTGCTTGCCTTGTTCTTAATGGATGAGAGTAAGAATATTAGTAAAAAAATGTTAGGTTAATACTAGGGCATTAAATAAAACTATGATGTAGAAGGCATCTTTGGTGCAGGGTTTGGTAGCCTTACACAACCAAACTGGTTTCTTGAAACCAAAGAGAAGATATTCAAGCCAAATAAGACGATACGTTGGTGCTAAGGCTATATCTTTGGTTTGTGGGTTTAAAATTGAATATCTTGTTAAAGAAATAGGGTTTCAAAGAAGAAACTAAAGAAGGTAGGATTATAGGGCTAAAAATGTACAAAACATGGCAAGAAAGATTGAATAGAAGAATATAAAGGGTGGCTCTGAGAATTGAGTGTTCTCTTTATATTCTAATCTTGCTTGGTGTGGTAATGGGTTTCTTAAGAAGAACAGCATTTTGGTGGTTCAATAACCATTAGACTAGGCTTTACGCTAGTGTTTGATTGCAACAGATTGATGAATGCTCGAGATAAGTTGATGTTAAGAACCAGTAGATGGTAATCTGAAGATTGAACGATGGATTCAATAGGTTGATCATTTGCATTGATATGTTCTGGTCTCAGAATGAAGAGAAGATTAAAAGGAGAGTGGAAGAATACCCTTGGAATCCTCCTTGAAAACCATAAACTGGAGACAAATATTGAACTATACGAAATCACTTATCCAGTAGTATCACATGTGAAATAGGACTCTATGTAGACCTAAGCTAGCAACTAGTTGGATTGGAGTATTGGTTCTGTGATTTGAAATACTATAACTCCTATCAAAATTCAGAACCCAAATAAGATCCTAAAAAGTAACCCCTCGGCTGGAAATGATTGCGAATTTTCCTAACATAATATAATACTATGTTTTTCCTACTACACTAGACACAGGTAAACTATCTGAGACTCTAATCTCAGTATTTCTAATTCTTTTTGCTGATGATTTGTTGTACACCTCAAACTGTGGCTTCTATTTGGACATCGAACATTACCTTGTCCAATATATAAGGGGTAGATTTGTTATCATCAAAGAAAATCTCCTAATAAACCAGTCAGTCTGCTAGTACTGGTTCTCTCACCAAGCAAAGAGATGTAAGGCTGCGTTTGGTAATGTTTCTGTTCCAGAAATGACGTTTCGTGTCAAAAATGGAAATTTCAGTTTTGTATCAAAAGACCCTTTTTTTTTTTTTTTTTACCTTTTGTTCCAAAAAAAACGAAACACGCCATAAATGAACCAAACACTTTATTCTTTTTTTCGTTCCCATAGAACCAAAAAACTTCAGACGTTTTTCTGGAACGTTACCAAATGTAGCCTCTAAGTATCCCAAAAGGGCTCCACATTTTTACTATGTGACCTGACTTCTCCTTGTGAAAATTTGATTCCTAAGGTGCCTAAACCATATGCCCAGATACACTCTTATTGAGGTTCCTCACCTTCCCCCAGGTGTAATAGTACGAAGTTTTGATGGCTGATATTGTGAGTGATATGTCTAATACATAGTGGTACATACAACTGAAGTGGACATGGAACTGGACCCATTGACAATCCAGTGGTTCCCCTATGTGATGGATGGTGAGGATCAACCCCACCATTCCTTGATGTGGTTGAAACATAAGATCAAATCCTATCAAAATGATCTTGAAGCTCACCTAGGAAACCTAAAGGACGCCCTATATCTACTCTCTTTGACAGATTATTCTCCTTAACTGTCATTTATATGGAGGAGATTCGAGAGAAGTAGGGGAAGAATGAGTAGGGGTTGACATTTGACTATTCCCTCATCACCTTGGCTCTCTCTTCTTGGCAAGTGAAGGTGCTAAATGCCTTTCACTTCTCAGTGAGTGAAAGATTTGTCCATGGGTGTACATTGACAGCTTCTATCGTAGAACTAATTTGAGAGGGCTTGGCGGTCTTAAGATGGTTCAGGTCGGGGGGGGGGGGTTCCCCTAAGATTAAGAAGACAAATAGAATCTAATTCATTTTCATGCTAACAGAATAACATTTCCAATACCGAGATGACTTCTCAGAAACATTGACACCATGACCATATCTTCAATTTGGGTAAAAAAATTTAGTCTCTAGAGACCCTATGATTTATAGTGAAGCATCCTGTTATATTTTCTCTTTATGGCATCCAAACTAACAGCCACAGCAACTGTTCTTTTAATTCTAACCAGTTTGGAGTTCATCAGGGTTGGGAGTTAATATTTTTTATGTTCTTTGGTGGAATTTCGTACAATGTTCTGCAACTCATCTGGCTGGTTTAGGGTGGATGAGAGGGCAATGAATTGTATATATGTTGCATTCTAATATCTATTGCCCATCTATGCTAAGGCATTGCTTGTCAACAAAGAGGACCATGACCTGGTATGAATAGGCATAGTCCTTGGAGGGGTAAATTGGAGATGGTTCTAACTTTGAGCATTTCTTGCATGAAGTCACCACACAAACTCAAAACTGTGACATACACCATAATTAAATTTATGATAGTGTTCGTATTCTCATTGTTTTGTAGGAATCTAAAGAAAACTTGGAATTCCCCAATTTCAATTTCAATGTATCCCACCATGGGGACTACGTGGGAATAGCATCTGAGCCACTCTGCCTTGTGGGTTTGGATATCGTTTCTCATTTCATTCCTAGGCATGAAACATCTCTCGAGTACCTTGCGAACTTTTCACCTTACCTTTCAAGGTTAGAGTGGGATAGTATCGTCAGCGCTGGTACAAGTGATCAAATCTTGGCTGAGTTTTACAGGTATGGTTGTACTTTTCTCCACATGGTATCTGAGGAGTTACTAAATTTTATTTAAAGGTTTTTGTTTACCCATCATGACAGTTGTTTACTGAATGAACTCTAGAAACTGTTCATTCCTATTGTTCTTTTTAAAATTCACTACTGTAGTTCTAGTGCAGAATATTTGCGTAAATGCATGGATTAATAATTATTTTATGAGAGACCGAAAATATTATTGGGTCAGATATAACATTAATCTTGGTCATAAATAACCTTAATATCAAAGTTCATTTCACAAATACCATCCAATTTGGTTATATCGACACTCACAAAAGACAGTTTTGTAATAAGTTTCCTCAGTTACTGTCCAACAGCTTTGTTCTTCTGGTAGTCTTTTATTTAATCCCTGATTATCCACGCTAAGTTTCTAGATCTAAATGACATGATTCGATTGGATGCTATTTTCCTTCACATTTTCTTCTTGTAGTCTTATGAAACAATCTTATCATTTTTGGTGGTCATTTTCGCATATGTATGCAACCCCATGTAGCCATTTGCGTACACACATGTAATCACAAGTGGGCATATTTGTACATATATTCTCCTCAATTTTGATGAAGAGAAGCAACAAAATTGCTTTAAAATTTGTCAACTTAGGTGAATGGAAATGTGTCTTGGGAAGGCGAAGGCAAAAAGTTTCTGAAAAAACCATTTTGGGGTACCATGCTTTCAATAGTAAACACATAAATAATTAATTATTTTATATGATCCCCTAACCCACCACCTGCCCCCCCACCCACCCCCCCCCCACCCAAAAAAAAAAAAAAAGGAAGAAGAAAAGGAAAAAAATCACCTAAATACCATAGTTGTCACGGCATCTAGGTGACCCAAAGCATTGGAGGGGGCTTGGATGCAAGGCGACACTAACAAGGTGACCACGGCGACCCTAGTTATCAGGGCACTTGAAAGCCTAGGTAACCCTTAACAACACAACAACAACAACTCAGCCTTATCCCAACTAAATGGGGTCGGCTACATGGATCCTTGCCCTCTAATCAACCTTGTTCGATGTCATACTTGATACAAGGCTTAAGTTATATATGTCTTTCTTCACTATTTCTCTTAAGGTCATTTTATGTCTATCGTAGCTCTTTTAGATCCTTCAATCTGAATCCAATCACTGCTCCATACTGGAGCATCTAAAGGCCTTCATTGAACATAGCCATGCTTCCTTAAACAACTTTCTCGTAGCTTATCATGTATCGAAGCTACTCCCAAACCAGCTCTAATATGATCATTCCTTAGTTTATCCTCTCCACTTCATCTAACCTATTCTAATTCTTTGTGATTTATGGTTGAGTGCAAACACCTAAAATAATCACTTTGTGGAACCTCACTCTCATCAATTTTCACCACCTCATTATCCATCATTATGTAACTAAGTTACACACCATATGCTCTGTCTTTGTTTCACTTATCTTCGAACCATTTTATTCTAAAGTTGATCTCCATAACTCCAACTTGGCGTTAATCCATACTTTTGTCTTATCCATTAAAACATTATCATCATCAAAAAGTATACACCAAGGAACCTCATGTTGAATGTCTGGTTAATTCATCCAAGGCAAGCGCATACAAATAAGGGCTTAAAGTTGCTCCTTGATGTAACCCAATTGTAATTGGGAATTCACTACCTTGACCCCCTGATGCAGATTTATCACCAAAATGGACTAGAATTCCCTATTCTCTGAGAAAAGATCCTACCCTGGTACTGTTTTGAGCTTCCTCAATTACAGTATTACATCACCCCCCACTGTTCTTGCACTAGTCACCACACCATCATACATATCCTTAGTTATTATGTTCACATATTTACATGAAACACTTCTTCTCTTCTTTAGTACTTTCCATATTAACTTTTTGGGGACTCTGTCAAGCTTTTTCTATGTCAATAAAGACCAAATGGAAATCTTTCTGCAATATCTAAATCTTTCCGTGAGTCTCCCAAGTAAGTAAATAGCTTCTACTGTGGATCTTCCTAGTATAAAACCAAATTGGTTCTCTGTAATAGTAGATTCTTTTCTAGTGGGTTTTAATAACCCTTTGCTATAATTTCATACTATGACCTCTTGGCAACTATGCTAAATACATTTTATATGCGGCTCAGTTTTGGTCCACGTTTTGGACCAATTTTTTGGTTTAGACTGAACCCATGGTTTTGTCTTTTAGTTCTGTTATGGGATCTGTTTTTTTAAATTTGTAACTCTTTATTTTATTGTTCTAGAAGGCTGGACAGGTATCCTAAGTACCAATCCTCGTAGTTTCTATTTTGTTTAGTCTAGAGAGTTTTCATGTATTTTTAGTTTCTGTTTTGACGCAACTTGAGTTGTAAGCAACTCCATACATGGGAGGTTCCCCATTGAGTTGTTGAGTTGTTTCTTAAAGCTATAAATAAAGAGAAGGGGAACCCCCCCCAACCCCCCCCACCCACCCACCAACCACAACAATTGACAATACTTCAGCCTTATACTTGATTTCTTCTGTGAGATACTGGGAGCTCCTATGATATGCAGCAGCCATCTTGGTGGGATACCAAGTTGGACTAGTGGGACACCTACTTCATATCCTTCTTCTCCAACCATTCAAGGTAAGTTTTCTGATTTCCTCCTCCCCTACGCATATCAGTTTTAGTTTCTGTTTGTACTACCTTAGTTGCTATTCATTAACTAACTACTGTTAGTTCTCTTTTCAGTTTTCAGACCTGATTTCTAGTACTGATGTAGTCTTCTTCTCAGTCCATCGATCTCAAACTCTGTTGGCTCTAACTGCCTATTTACTGAACTTGCTATTTTGTGGCCATCTTAGTTTCCATATCTTATCTTTGCATCTAATTGGGTTTGACTTGCTATGTCTTGATTCCTACTTGCTGTTTTCTGTTAGTTGCTAAATCGAGCTACTATTTTGATGACTTCTATTTTTTATTTATTTATTTATTTATTTTTGACTCTTTGATGTTGAGACATGTCTAAGATAGGGGGGGTGTCCCCATTGTTGAATGATTCCTAGTCTAAGTGAGTTAGGAAGAATTAATTTCCTAGTCCATTTATTTGTTGAGACATGTGTCTAAGATGTGTCCCAATTGTTGAATGAGTCCTAGTCTAAATGAGTTAGGAAGAGTTAATTTCCTAGTCTAAGTAAGTTCCTTGTTATAATTAGGCTTTAGAGTCCTACTCATATTATGCCTTTAAGAGTCATATTGGAAGTATGTAAGTATTTTGGATTTAATATAAAGAGAGTGGCTGGCGGTAGGTTGTTAATTATTGTCTAAGAATCTATTGCACAACCTTTCCTCCGCAATCCCTTCATCTCTCTCTCTCTCTCTCTCTCTGAATCTGGTTCTCAAATCTTTACATGGTATCAGAGCCATGAAGAAGAATAAGAAGAAGAAAAATATGGTAACCTGTGTTTGATGACTGTTTCTGAAAAAAAAGAAAAAAGGAAAAAACGTATTTGGTATCGTTTAGTGCTACTGCTATTGTTCTTTGTTGTTGCTGGTCGTCTGAGTTGCGTATGTTGGTGGGTGTTCGTGTGTCGAGTTGGTTGACGGCTTTCCTGATTGATCTCCTTTGTGTGTTCCATTTTGGTTGAAAAACCATTGGCATTGGACTGTAATCGAAGGGAGAAAACACTTTTTTTACGATATTGGGCATAGGATCATTGGATGTGGCAGCATCGGATGTGGCTGCTTTTTGCTGCTTTGGCTATCGATTTCTGCTTTGTGCTTCGACTGCTATCGGGATCGAACTTTGGTTTGCTACTGAAGTCGAACTCTTTATCTGGTTTTGCCGGGGTGGAGTGTGCTATTTTCTGGAGTCGTCATTCTCGTTTCCCACCTACAAGTAGCACTCTTCTGCTGGGTTTCTTGGCTTGATTCTGAGGTCAAAACACACAAAGGGTTGTGAGATTGATGTCAGAAAACTACTGCTGGTTTTGCAAGTTGCGCAGGAATCGTTTTAGGTTTTGGTTCTCTCTTGGTACCCAATTTTTTTAGTAGATCTCAGTCAATCGCCAGAAATAGTGAAGAAATCATTGATCAATGGAAATTTCAGGTGCTGTTTTGAAAAAAATCTTCCACTCTAAGCTTCCCGTTGCCTTCCTCCATTCTCCCTTGGTCTAGGGTTGAAGACAACCTCTAATCCCTCTAAACCCAAGTTGTGAGTTATCTTTTAAGATTGAGGATGAAGACAAAGCATTATTGTTGCTATCGTCACTCCCAGAATCGTATGATCACCTGGTAATGACTCTCTTGTACGGGCAGGATACCCTTGAGATGGATGAAGTCGCAGCTGCCCTCATGTCCAATGATACAAGGAAGAAGTCCAGCAGTACGAA
Source organism: Macadamia integrifolia (assembly GCF_013358625.1). NCBI lineage: Eukaryota > Viridiplantae > Streptophyta > Magnoliopsida > Proteales > Proteaceae > Macadamia > Macadamia integrifolia. The sequence goes on along the minus strand of NW_024868363.1, from coordinate 462,999 downwards.
ATCTTAAGGAGAAGGTCTTTTCGGAAGTGACAAGGAGTAGAAAAGAGGGAGTCCAAATCAGAAGGAATCTGGGGAGAGATTGAAATCAAAAGGGCCAAAGACAAAGGTCTCTTGTTACTGTTGTAAGAAGGAAGGTCATCTGAAGAGAGAGTGCTTGAAAAGGAAGGCGGACTTGAAGAAGAAAGGTGTAGATAAGGCATCTGAGGAAGCTAGCGTGGCTGATAATTCATATAGAGATGTACTCTCTATATCATCAGGTAAGAATCAACCTTCTGATTCTTAGATTTTAGATTCTGGATGTTTATATCACATGTGTCCACATAAGGATTGGTTTGATACATATCAACCATGTAATGGTGGGCCTGTCCTAACAGGGAATGATGCTATTTGCAAGGCCATTGGGGTAGGCACTATCAAAATCAAGATGTTTGATAGGATAGTAAGAACTTTAGCTGATGTGAAACATGTACCAGAGTTAAGGAAAAAATTAGTATCCTTGGGGGCACTTGACTCAAATGGCTGCAAGTACATAGCAGAAGGTGAAGTTCTCAAACTTTTTAAGGGTGTTATGGTTGTCATGAAGGGACAACTAACAGGAAACCTATACAGATTTGTAGGGAGCACAGTTATCGATGGAGCATCTGTGACTACAGATGTAGAATCTGATACAGATGATACTTATCTGTGGCATATGCGGCTAGGGCATGTGGGAGAAAGAGGATTGATGGAGCTTTATAAAAGGAAACTGTTGAAGGGAGTGAAAACTTGTAAATTGAATTTCTGCAAGTATTGTGTCGGGTAAACAGTGCAAGGTTAGTTTCAAAACTGCAAAACATAAGAGTACGGGGGTGCTTGATTATGTACATAATGATGTATGGGGTCCTTCAACAACCAAATCTAAAAGTGGGGTAGAAACTTTGTGACCTTTATTGATGATTACTCAAGGAAAGTTTGGATCTACTTCATGAAGCATAAAAGTGAGGTGTTCACTAAATTTAAGGAATGAAAGGCTGAGGTAGAAAGGAAGATAGGTAAAAAAATATATTACTTGAGAACAGATAATGAAGGGGAGCACACGTATAAGCCGTTTCTAAAACTGTGCAAAGCTGAAGAGATTACATGTCATTTCACGGTTCCAAAGATACCACAGAAAAATGGTGTAGCTGAAAGGATGAATAAGACACTTCTTGAAAGAGCTTGGAGTATGAGGCTGAATGCAGGGTTGAGCAAGAGATTTTGAGCAGAAGCAGTGAATATGGCATGTTTCCTCATCAACAGGTCTCCATCAAAGGCGACTGATTGTAAAATTCCCAAAGAGGTAAGGATTGGAAAACCTGTAGATTATTCTATTCTAAAAATATTTGGTTGTCCAGCTTATGCTCATGCAGAGAGTCAGTAGCGTTCCAAGTTAAACTCAAAGTCTAAGCAGTCTATCTTTCTTGGTTTTGAGAAAGGCGTAAAGGGATTCAAGTTATGGGATCCAAGTTCACAGAAGGTTGTGGTTAGCAGGAACATTGTGTTTGATGAGTTCCACATGGTGAAGTCAAATTGCAGTTCACAAGCACTTGATGAAAATAAAGAAGGTTCTGCTATGTAGGTGGAGTTAGGTGAGTCAGAAACAACAAGAGAGAATCATCCAGAGACTTACCAAGACAACAGGAAACAGTAGAAGTTCCCTATACTGTGACAAAGGGTAAAGGGAAACATACTCACAAAGCACCTATGAGATACGGATTTGAGGACATCGTTACCTATGCCCTCACTGTAGGTACAGGCGATCCATCTTCCTACCATGATGCTTTGAGTGATGCACAACATGATAAATGGCAGCTATGATGGAAGAAATGGAGTCTCTGCAGAAGAACAAGACTTAAGAGATTGTGGAAAAACCCAAAAGAAGAAAAATCATTAGGCGTAAATGGGCCTTTTGTAAGAAAGAGGCAACATCTGAGGAGTGTGAAAGGTATAAGGCCAGACTTGTAGCCAAGGGCTTTGTACAAAAGGAGATAGACTACAATGAAATATTCTCTCTAGTGGTGAAACACACTTCGATCTGGGTGCTACTTGCTTTGGTGGCCATGTATGATTTGGAGCTTGAATAGTTTGATGTGAAGATTGCGCATTTCTTCATGTTGACTTGGAGGAACATATTTACATGGAGCAACCTGAAGGTTTCAAGGTGCAGGGAAAGGAAGATCATGTTTGTTTGCTTAAGAGATCGCTTTATGGTCTTAAGTAATCTCCTAGGCAGTGGTACAAGCGCTTTGATTCCCACATGATGAAGATTGGCTACACAAGAAGTGAGTATGATAGTTTTATTTATTTTTAAGTGTCAAATGACAATTCCATTATTTTGTTGATGCTTTATGTTGATGACATTCTCATTGCTGCAAAGAATAAACATGATATAGTCTCTTTGAAGCATTTGTTGAGCGCTGAATTTGAGATGAAGGATCTTGGTGTTGCTAAGAAGATCCTTGGCATGGAAATCCTTAAAGATAGAAATGCCGGTAAACTTTGGGTAACTCAGAAGAGGTATATTGAAAAGGTATTAGAGTGTTTCAACGCGGAAAAGGCTAAGCCGGTTAGCACTCCATTAGCTAGCCACTTCAAGTTATCTGAAAGGGCCCTACAACACATGAGGAGGTGGAGCAGATGTCTTAAGTCCCCTATGCTAGCGTAGTTGGGAGTCTTATGTATGCTATGGTTTGTAGTAGGCTGGATTTGTCTCATGCAGTCAGTGTTAACAGATATATGAGTAATCCAGGGAAGGAGCATTGGAATGCAATTAAGTGGATCTTCAGATATCTGAGCAAGACTCAAGATATAGGTGTTATGTTTAATGGTAAGGGAAGTTCTACAGAATTAACGGGTTATGTTGATTCTGACTATACCTGTGATTTAGACAGGAGGAGGTCTACTACATGGTATGTATTTACATTGGTTGGTGGACCTATATCATGGAGGGCGATGCTTCAGTCTACAATTGCATTGTCCACTACAGGGGCAAAGTACATGGCGGCAGTTGAGGCTGCCAAGGAATGAGTCTGGTTGGCTGGATTGGTTCTTGAGTTGGGGTTGGAGCAAGGAGGTACAATGTTACATTGTGACAGTCAGAGTGCAATACATCTTGCAAAGAACCAAGTGTTTCATGCAAGGACAAAGCATATTGATGAGAGATTTCACAAGATCAGGAAGCTTGTGTCAGAAGGCAGTATTCACTTGAAAAAAATTCATACAGATCTCAATCCTACAGATATGCTTACCAAGCCAGTTACCACAGAGAAGTTCGAGTCCTGTTTAGACTTGATTAATATTACTCATTGTTGAAGATGAGGGACACACCAAATAGGTGCGGGTTTGTATCTCTGATGTGGTACGGGGATGAAGACGTCTACAAGTTATCTTTATAGGAGGCTTGATAGAATTCAAGCCAAGGTGGAGATTGTTGGTGTACGATGTCTTGCATTCCATCACAGTTTAATCCAGAGAGTACTGGTGCAGGCGCCTAGACAGGTAGGGCGGCGCAACCCCCCACTCGAATTTTTTTATTTGAGGGAAGTTTTGTACTTCCGGATTAGGGTTTTTTGTTATATATTTGTAGCGAGAGTTTCTTTCTCTGTAATGCAAGCAATACTGAGAGGTGTGAGGATGGACATTGTAACCCTATTCTCCATTGATAGTGAAGCAGGATCTCATCTCACCGAGGACGTGGGTAATCTTGCCGAACCTCGTAAATCTGTGTGCATTGTTTGTTCTTGTTTTTCCATTATCTTCTACATTGTTTTAGGGTTGCGTTTCTATAGAATTTGCTTCATAACCTCCCAATTCGTAACAGGTCGGAGTCACCTGACAAACCTTGATTGCAATTCGTCGTCCCACCATGAACAAGCGCACCTAATAAACTTGGTGAGAATGAGTTCACACCTTTTGTCTTAAAGGGATTTATATGCAAATATCCTCTCAACTTTGTTAAATAATTCAAGAAATTCTTCGGCTCCCTTTTCACCCCTGAACTCTAGAACCTCAACTTTGATGCTATAAGCTTTGTCAGAAAATTGTTGTATAACATCTTGGGGTATAACTGGATCACGTTGCTGTCTGTGAGGTGTATCTTCGATCCGTAAGGTATGAAACTGAGGAGGTGTGCAGATGGTCCTTCATCTGCTCACTTTTCAAACTTCTCCATAAAGACAAGAATCTTAGTGAGAGCACCTTGAGTCTCATCTATGAACCTGTCATATTTTGCCTCATTCCTCTCAATCTTGACATCAGTCTTTTGTTTATTCTCAAATACCTCATGATATAACTTGTGCAATTTTGCATTTGTGATGTGACTGGCCATGGTTAGGAAATTGCCGAAACTTCCCTCTGATACCATTTGATGCGAATTCGGATTTCAAAATCGAAATTGGATCACTTATGGGCCCACAAAAGTGATAGATAGCTCAAATTAATGGTTGAATGACAATTTTGTAAATTCAAGAACAACTTAAACCCTTAAAAGTGAAGGAAGGGTCAATTAGGGTTAGAACTTTAAAAGGGATGGGCTATTCTGGAAATTAAAGAATCTTGAAAATAAATGGAACTAAAGTTCAGAAATAAGGGTTGGTTTGTGTAATACAAAAATGCTGTTCTAACTTACCAGACTTGCCTTCTTCAACCTTAGAAACCCATGATAGAACACAGAACTGGCGGAGACCTGGTTCCGATCAAGAGAACTCACCCAAACCATCTTTGTTCACCCTGAAATTTTAGACGAAGGGGGGAAAGTCAATGGCCTCTCGTTTCTGAAGATAGGCATCGCAAATCATCAACCAAAGAAAATCAACTGTTGCTGCAACTTGGATTTGGCTGTAGGTCAACTCTAGATTTGAATCTGGTTTTGTATCTCTAGGACGACCTGTTGGAGATAAAGAATCTATGGTTAAGGTCGCCCAATGAGGGGAAACGTTGGACCAAAACCTCAGACCAAACAGATCAAGCACTAAGGAAATCTGAGAGCTTGATTAGGGCTGCAAATACCGCCATGCACGGGGGATTTCTGGCAAGGAGAGAACAGTCACCATATAGAAACAGAAAAGAGAAGATAAGAGGGAAAAGAAGAGATGAAGATCAGGCAAGGGAAGGAAGTTTCACACAACTCATGGCATCCATATCTCTAACCAAACAATCATTCAATTCTCAGAGGCTTCTTCATCGTTGTCCACAATAAGAGTATTTAAAGACTCATAACAATCCTACTCAAATATTTGCATCTAATCTAAAATAGAAATAAAATCTCACTCAAATAAGAATGAAATTTGACTACCAAACTAAGTTCCAACTCTAAAAGTGAAAGAAATAGAGAAATAGCCAAATTCGAAAAGTAGCCCTAAATCCATCGTGTAACTGCATCACTTGTCCTTCTTCGATCAAAAAATTGATAGCGTCAATTGAAGAAAAACCAGCAGAAATCAGCAAATCAAGAAGAACCATTAGCAAATGAAAGCAGGTCCTTCAATCTCCTCTGATAGGGAAAGCAGCTGACGTATAAAATATTGAGTAGTTGTATGTTATGAATTTTAGTGGCACCGATTATGAGAACAAAGGACAGCAATATATGACAGCATCATCAGAGATATTGATTCAAAAGAGAGTTAATGACTCAGATCGCAACATCCATCCCTGGTGGAACTCGAACCAAATATTAATAGAAACATCAGTTCTTCAGGTATGATCTTACAAATCAATCAATGTATAACACCTTAGTTCCTCATCTTCTATCAACTAGGGTTTTACAAAGAGGAAAGGACAGCATAGGTGGGTTGTACACATGGTTTAAAGTATCGGTGTGTATCGTACCATATTGGCCAATACACATTAGTATCGGTCAGCATTGATACGATACCCACTGATACTCTTTGATATTCTTCGATACTCATCGATACGTACTGATACTCTCGATATGTACAATTGAGCCCCAGACAATTGAATTACATGCGTATTGAATTGATACTCATCAATACTTAAATACGTATCTACAAAACCCTATTGACTTTTGAAACATAGCTTGTTCTTCTTACTAGAAATACGTAGTTTCCAAAAATTTGAAGCACAACTTTTCTTACCCTATAGATTTCACAATCGTGATTTTCCATTCTTTCATATTCTCCTTGTCATGAATTATGACATCCTCATGTTGATCATCTCCTCCAATTTACATCTGTAGAGTCCTTGCAGCCAGATAAGTTTCTTTCGTTTGATTTCTCCATTCCATTTAATTCTTAATTTCTATAAGAATCATTATGACAACTAGTGTCATCATTTCCATTTAATGTTGTTTGTCCTTGCGACAAGTCAAGTTGTCGTTGTTCCTTCCACAAAATTGAACGTTGTATTTCATGTCATGATTGCTCAGGTTACTCCATCCCTTTTGCAGTATTCTAGTTGTATTTTTTATAAGAAGCTGGATGGAGGGATCAAACAATTAAGTTTGTTTTACTTCTTCTTCATCTTTTTCTTTTTCCCCTTATATTTGAGTAGATTTAGGTAAAACAAACTAAAATATTGCATCAAACATAAATTATTACATCAATTTGTTCATAGATTTTAAAATTTCATAGAAAATTGACAATAGACTATTACTACATCTTTTAAACAATTTCAATTGAATACACTTGTCTCAGTATGACGTTCTCATTTTTAGCGTTTATGCATGCATGATACACGTTATATATATAAATATTTTTTTAATGCAAGTCTATCAAATGTGCATTTATTTGCCTATCTATAGCGTCTCTCCAATACGATACGATACCCTCCAATACACATCTTAAATTTAGCCGACCGATACAGTGATCAATAGATACTTTAATCTTTGGTTGTACACCACAAACCAGAGAAACCTAGAACGATTCTTAAACTATCTATCAAGGAGAAAACAAATAATGGTTACAATTCTGATACCACGTAGCAAATAAAGAACTGAAACCAGTACTTGCAAAGTAGAAGAAAGAGGAGAGAGATAGAGAGAGAACAATGGAAGAGGAAGAAAACCCAATATGCCATGATAGGATTGTCTCCCTTATCATGGCTTCCTCCTTTATTTATAAACCAGGAAGTAGAGTTTCAGTAGGAAACTTACTAACACTGCACCTAATTACAGTCTAATACAAGGAAATAATAAAGGAAAGTAAACACTAATACTAACACTAACACCTAAATTAATTCAGACTCAACATAACTAACGGTAGGAACACTCCCCCTGTCGTGAGTAACCTTAACATGTATTAATATATTTAGGTTTTTTTTTTTTTTTGGGGGGGGGGGCAGGGGGGCATATAGAATTATTTATTGTGTTTCGTTTTGAAAGCATGGTACCTCTAGAAGATTTTCCAAAAACCTTGGGGGGCCATGACTAGGGCACTTCTTTAGTGTATACTCTGCTACTTTTATTTAAATATTTTCTTGCCTTTTATAATCTCATCTAATTTGTCTACTTTACATTTCCCTCAATTATCTTCCACCCTGTATCTATAGCTATAGACATGTACCCAACCCCATTTGCTTGGGATAAGGCTGAGTTGAGTTGAGTTGTATTTATAGCTATAAATATGCTCGTCTCCGAAGTTGAAATTTTAACCAATTTTAAGACTTTCAGATTACTTGTTTAAAATTGCAGTTGGGATGAAACTTTTTGGATAAATAGATGGTGATGGGGACAAGAAGTCCACAAGATTTGGGCACCAATGAAATGCCACTTCGCATATATTTGGCCCATCAAGGGAGAACCCTTCTGTGTATGTATATTCTCCAAAAAGTCCAAATAAAATGACTGAAATATCAGTACCCAATAATAAATATTCAGAAATTCTATTTTGGCCACAAAAATAAGGTGAAAATTGTATGAAGTGCAAAATTTTAGCCCTTGAATTCATCCTAATCATGGTTAATAGAACAATCTAGACTTATTTTGTAGATATTGGTGTTTGAAGGAGGCATTTGTCAAGGCCATAGGAGCTGGGGTCGGTTATAGGTTGGACCAGCTGGAGTTTCATCACACTGATTGGAGCGGTATATCGGTACATATTGATGGGGAGGAATCAACAGAATGGAAATTTTTCCTTTTCGAGTTAGGAGGCAAACGGCATTGGGTAAGCCTGATATGAAGTTTCTTCCTTATTATCTTTCCCCTTTCTAGTTTTGTCACTGGTAAAAATATCTGATTTCCGTTGGCTTTCCAAAAAGCTCTTAAATTAGTATGGTTCAGTATGATTCTTTTGATTATCATCTGCGTTTTTTTCTGAATTTTTTTTCTTGGTGGATTATGGAACCATAGGTTTCTGTAGCAAAGGGTCACCCAAGAATGGCAATTACGAGTTACAAGCGAACTTTGAAGTGTACAGAGTTTGAATTGGATGAGCATTATTTACGTCTTCAGCTTCCTATTACAAGGTTTGAGTCTCGTACGATAGAACAATTAATTCCGGACGCCCACTCACTAAGTTATAATATCTATCACAGTAGAAGTGAACATGATATAACTCAAGCTTAAGACCAGTTCATGCTTAAGAGAAAAAGTGAAATTGAAGTATGCATCTTTAACTTTTTGCATGGTTGTTGAGTCTTGGATACATACCTAGTTCAAAATAATTTTGACTCTTTAGGGAAGGTTGTCAGGAACTGACAGCTTTTAAGTTTCAACAAAATTGAAATATCAAATGCAGAAAGAAGAATTCCTCATGGAACTTCTCTAATTTCATTTAAGATACCAGTTGCTACTGGAGAATTAGTAGGCATAAGCTACCAAGAGCCCTACTAATTTCCTCTAGCCTCTTCAGTATAGAAACATGCTCCCATGCCGAAGATGTGGTTGTCACTGAAGCAAGTCAGAATGGCAGTTCACTGCTAGTCCTTGACCACACAACCAAGGTTCCAGGTACTGGTTTCAAACTTTGTTTCAACCAGGTTCAAAACCGAAATATTTCGTAAAACTGAAATTATGGTCAAATTTGGAAGGTTTTGGTGGATGATTTCGATGGCTCAAATGGCCAAATTACGTTCTGGAACATCTACAAAACCTTATGTTAGGATTTCTAAACATAGTTGAACTCTTGATTGTAAAAAAATACATTCAAAATGTTAGTTTGACTTTGGATCCTAGGTTGGTAGAATATGTTGTATGTTGTTGTATGCATTTTTTTAATATGTTGTATGTTGTTGGAAGCCATTCTTTGTCCACGTGGATTTATTTATATCACTCCTATTTTATATAAAATTTGGTACTAGAACACACAATTCAATTATGACCATTAAAAAATATATATTAGGAATGAACAAACATAAAATTATAAACAATTTCATTATTATAAAATATTATACATGAGGAGTGATATACGTTTAACTTTGAATCTTACCAAAAGCTTCCACAAATGTAGCAAATTGTTGCTCTCGATTTGTTATACTACCACTGCCCAACAATTTGTTCTATGCTTGTATGGTAGTTATTTCGCAAAAAATAATAAAAACGCAAATTTCCACAAACCTTCGAGTTGAAACCAGAGAAACTAATGAAATGAGTTGAAATTTTGATCTATTTTGTTTGAAACTATACATTCATATTAAAGGTTTGTACAAAGTGATACTAAAACCACGCATCAAAAATTTTCTCCGAAACAATGAAATTATGAGTGAAACCTTGCCTTTTTTTTGGCCGTATCACATGGAGTTTCAGTTCGACATCTTGCAAAGCCAAAATATTTCATGAAAATTCGGTGAAATCTTTATCATCGCGCACAACCCAACTTAGAAATTATACCTCATAGAAAGCATCAGAATTTGGAAATGGAAGGTTGAAACTTCTTATCACCGCTGAACTGGAAGGAGAATATACAGGATAGTTTCATAATGTTTCTTATGTCGTTGATTGATTAAGGAGGAGCCTGTGTGGCTTGAACAGTATCCAAATTGTGGTTTTGAGAGGGAGTGTAGAGCTGGTGTGATATGTTGAAAGGGTGTTTGAAGCATTCATGTTTACATGCATTTCTTATATGGTGAGGGTTTTCTTTGGTGTACCAAAATTTATCCTTTCAGTTCTAAGATCGTATTAGTACAGGAAGGAACTGTGGCAATTTTAAAAGTTCGAGTGGATAAGCCAGTCAATTGGGCCAGACCCGAACTGGCCCAACCATTTTCTAACTTTTCTGTCCTAATGAATTCCAATTTTGAACTGGGTTAAGCTTGAACCAAATGATAATGGGCAATGGTTCTCTGAGCAGTTGGGGTACCCTTTCCCCCCCCTTCTAGAGAATTTTATGCATTTATTTTTGAGAAATAAAACAATGAATTAAAAATTCTGAGTAGGGTATCCTCATGGTTGAGAGACACTTTTCTCTTTGGCTCTGTTTGGTTTTGAGGGAAATTAAAGGGAGGGAACGTCAATTTACAAATAAAAAAAGAAAATTGATGTAATCATTACTTAACATGATTGTATATTTAAATTTTGTACCATATTTGGTAATTTAATTTTTAAATATTTTTATTTTACTTTTCAAACTCAAGGGATTTGGATGCAAACGAAAATTGAAATTTAATAAGCAAAGTAAATGATTTGGATTTAATGATATAAATAATCATGATTACAAAAATTTAATTTTTAAACTTGAAAATTTTCACTTCCATTCCCTCTAATTCCCTTGCAACAAAACAAAGATTCTAAAATTTGTCCATGTAGGCTTTAGGATCATATTTTAGTTAATAGTTTTCAGAACCATGTGAGCCATATATAGATCCACAATCAACAAAGACAATGCTTTTATTCTCCCTGGAAAATAATTTTCAACATTTGAATCTGGTTCCCCTGAGAATGGGTTTCTATAATAATGGGATTATGTATTTCCGAATTCCAAACTGAAAGAAGACCCCAAGGATATGGACCCCACATGCTATGCTGTGTAATGGGAAGCTGGGTTATAGTGGGTGCCAACCTGGAACCCAATTTTATCACACAAATAATATCATCTATCACATGCATAATACATTGCAGTTTGGTTTGGATTCAAATTTGGTGAACATGTTTCACCAAAAAAAAGTAAAATTAGTGAACATGTCTAAATCATTGAAATCCTTGATTTTTTTTTTTTTTCAAAGGAAAAAGCCCAAACATGGTGGGGCCTGTGCTGTTGCACTGCTGGCTTGTGAAATCTAGCATAAGTCTAAGGATTGGATGTGTGTTCAACCCCTCCCTCCAAGCATTGGGATCTTCTCCAAAGGTTGAGTGTGTGCCAGAGTCCATCCAACAGCTGGGACCTTCACTGGCCTCTCCAGCTTCAGCCGTTGGAGAGGAGCCAAATCCACCCTCCAAAACCCACCCTATCTAATGACTTATAAAATCGTAGTAGTAATAGTGGGCTGAGTACTTGTGGTCCATTAGTCCCATACTGGCCTGAAACTTCAGATACTTCTTCAGATGATAATCCAACACCAGACCCAAGACAACCTGAGTCTAGCTCCCGAGTAAGTGTTAGAATCCCTTCTCATGATGATCATCTAGATAAAGACCCTGAGTTTGTTTCTCAAAAAGGACTCAGACTACACTTTGGTGTTGATATCTTTACCACTGACCAACACTAATACCTTTCTATCAAAGAAGAGATGATTTAAACCAAACCAATGTTGCGTTAGGTGGTACCTATCTTGACCTGACTCATGTTCCATTCAAAGATTACGAGGAAGTGATTGATGAATGGAAGTTTTTCCATCCTTATTTCTACTTGCAAAAAATTCATGGAATAAGGAAAAGTTTATTTGTGGGTCTTTGTCCCTTGTGAGTTCTTGTGTGGGTCTTGTATGGCTTGTAGTGGGCCTTTATTTAAAAAAAAAAAAAAAAAAAAATCATTGCTTATCAATATGCTTCAAATCTGTCTTAATTTTTTTTTTTCTCTTAGAAACCATATAATCCATACACAATAATAATAAAGCATGAGCAAGAAGCATAGCTATCTCATTTGTGCTGACCGTTCATTAGCATGTTTCCTGTCAATCCACAACCTAGAGCATCATTGGGTATCTTACCGATATGTTCCACTCCTTCAGCAAAGACTACACCCATACCCATATGCAAGTGAGGCTCTATATGGCAATGGAAAGCCCAGACTCCAGGATTATCCGCGACAAACCTTAATGCCGTCCATCCATAAGGGAAGATAACAACTGTGTTCCTTAATGGTGGATTCTTCAAGTTAAACTTCTTAACATCCCTCTTCTCATTGAACTTCCCTTCTCCATATCCTAACACCCAGAAGTCATGCCCATGCAAGTGCCAAGGGTGTATCTCACTAACATTACCTGATAAAGCATTTGCATTCTGAAGAATTACATCAATGGTGCTGTGCAAAGCAAACATGTAAACACCATTCCCTACCGTCGAGTTTGGATTCACCGGTGGCTTCATAATATCATAGTTACTGGCAAAGTTCTCCGGTGGACTCTTGTTATCAAATGCACCTTTTAAGCCAAATTTCATGGAACCTAGATAAGGTGTAGAGGGCAATACCAAGGAGACATTATTGATAGACCACTTGGTGTAGCCATTGATCTTGTTCTGAGTGTTGAGGAGAAAAATGCGCCTTGTAGAGTGGACTGGGGGTTTCGCAGAACCTTGCAAGGCTAGGATTTTGTTGGAGAAGGATTTACTGTGGTTATAGTCGTTCCATCGAGGAGTGAGGGGAGGTGGTGAGGCTGGAAGCTTTGATGCACTGTTGGGGAGATAGTTTATGATGGTAAGACCTTGGGTGGTATTTGGAAGCCTTCCTCTTACACCTATGGACACCCAATAATTCATCCTTGGGGTCTGATCTGTGGTGATTAGAACAGAATAGCTCTCACCAGAGTAGATGTCCATGTCATCAATGGCGAATGGCTGGACATAGTTCCCATCAGCTTCAACCACCAACATTTTGTGATTCTGAAAGATGTTGCCATGCACAGATAAGAGAGAGAGAGAGAGAGAGAGAGAGAGATGTAAAGACTTGAGATGTTAAAATAAGTCACGTTTCATCTCACAACATATTGATCAGGTTTTAGTATAGCCCTTAAAATGTGTTCAAAACCGAATCAAGTTGAATCCACTTGTGGATTCTTGACAAAGTAGGCTACAAACTTGGGTGGTTTTGCCGGTCAAACAGTTATATATTAAGACCTAATCTTGTACAAAGCCCAGTCCAAAAGTGATAGCAACGTGGATCCAACTAAGTTGAAATGAAAAAGCCGAAAGTATCAAAAGGGTGTAGACTAATATGTTCTTGGCAAACTAGTACATATGTGTGAAGAAGATGCCTTTTTCCCTCGAAAGGATCCTCTAGGACTTGGTATTATACAAGATTAGAAATTTTAGTCCAATTTTGCAAAAAGGGGAAGAGCATCAGACACTGCTTTTTCTGAAATGCCTTCCTAACATAAACAAATTGCCAGGGTTCATTTGCAAAGGTGTGCTGCCACAATCATATATAGAATAAGAAAAAGGTTTATGGTAAGAAAAAGGTTTATGGTTGAAAGGCACGAAAGTATATGTACACGGTTGTGCATAAAAATGAGATCCTATAGAATATACAATAAATATAAACTTTCAAGATCGCTGATATATTTTTTTCTGAGAATTCTAAGATGTTTTTTTTTTCCCAAAATTTCTACACACTTTGTAATTTAAGCTACACTTTATGCAATATTTTATTTTGTGAGTTTTTTCATACTCATTATTACATTGACAGCGAATCCGTGTCGAGGTATAGTTCTGATATCCGATTATTAAAACCTTTCTTAGGAGTAGCACTTACATACCTCAACTTGAACTAATTTATTGGATTGCCAAGTCAACTGAAGAGTCATCAAATACAATCAACAAGTAAAAGTGCTCAAAAACCCAAATATGCAAATATGATGACTTAGGAGCTTGGCCATTTAATCTTGTGAACTAATCAAGACCGAAATCGAAGAAGGAGATACAAAAGGAGAGGAATAATCAATCGATGAAGGAACATGAAACCATTTTGTTTCAATAGAGGTATGGAAAACATTTGGGTGCAATGAAGTCGGTGAAGTGGTTAGATTTGACGCTTGGGGACAATGATGCCCCGATAAGGTAAGGTGAGGTGACGTGAGCCGGTGAGGTAAGGTAAGGGATGGTAAAAGAACCCGTAAATGGTTGATGAGGATTTCGGCGATTATTTTGTATACCACATTACACAAATTAATGGGTCAGTAGTATTTTAATGTATTAATCTTCAAATCCTGATAGTAGGTAAAAAGGAGAGTTGGTCACCTCATCATATATAAAATTAACATGTATAATGTGAAAAAAAAATTTATATTTTGTAATGTTTTATACATTGCCTTTTTGCGAGATGGTGTTAACACCAACCAAGAAAAAGGAAAAAAAAAAGGGCACAATTAGGTATGACAAAGTTACCAATCACAGCCTCAATGAAGATTATTATATAACAGAAAATATATCACTTAGACTTAAATATAGGATAAGAGGATAATAGGATAATAGGACAAGGCTCGCTGTATATAAGTCATGTTCATGTATGACTTTAGACTGAATTCCAAAGAGAAACTAAAACAGAAAAAAACTAGGAGTATAGAAAAGAAAGCCACAGTGCTTTGGTAACGGAAGAATGTAATATTGAAAGAATTAAATAAAAAGAAAAAAAGAAAAAAAGAAAAAAGAAGAAGTAGGGTGTAGGTTTCTTCTGATGCTCGTGTGCAGTGCCGAGTGAAGGAGGGGGTTTGAAAAGATGACATTGTCTAATAAAAGTATTTAGGACAATTCATAGAAGGCAAACTATGGCGTTTCGGGTGGAGGCATGTAGTTTCGATTTTGAGTTGACATTGCAAGAATCTTTTCCCCTAAAAAATAATATTGAAAGAATGCTAGATCATAGGAAGTGTTTGTTTCATGTGATTCATGTTTACCAGGTTACAATCCTTGATCCTTAAACTTGTATTATAGATAATGGTTAATCCATACAAGGTGCAGAGTTCCTAGGTGGGCTAGTGTAGAGACGGTTTTGCAGGAAAAGATAGATGGGGTCGTAATCTTTCGGATAGGTGTCTGACCTAAGGTTTCTTGTTTACACGTCAAATTTATCCTTATTCAGAATTAGATGAATGGTAAAATAAATAATTGAAAAATTAAAGTCTACAAAGTGGTTGCGCCTTTGCACTCCAAAAATGGACTACAAAGTGGTTGCAGATTGGTCCTATTTTCAAGAAAAAAAAAAAAAGGAGAGGGGTTGGGGTGGCGAAAGATTTTATGAGTCAACACCCAGACACTCTTTTCTCGATATCTTTCCTCTTCACATGAGTGACCTCACTCCATCACATCTTATAGGTGTAATACCCTATGCCATTTGCTCAGAGATCCCTATTGGTTCAGTGAGAAAGAGATAATTCTCTTAGCATCATTCGGTGGTCATAACCTTAGTACCGCCCCTACCCAACAATTTGTGAAATAGACCTCTGGGTTTTGGTTTCCTATTCAAGTTTTTGTTTCTTACTTCTCTTCATTAATTTACTGGTATAAAATAGTGTTTTCAGATGTAAATTCATATTTTTTGTAGAAAATTTTTTCTTTACGGCACGAAAAGGGTTTAAGCATCATTCTATGATCATAAAACATTCTCTTTCTATTTACATAAAATTGAACATACCTATCAATATTCTATCGAAAAAGAAGATACCTACTTTATAATGTGATATCTTCTCTCACCCATCTGAACACCGTGATCAAAAAATTTTCCTTCTATCGTGACTCAAGGAAAACTCTTCTTTCCTTTTCTACTTCCCATGAAACCTCATACATTGAAATTTCAAGTTTCTTTTTCTATGTTACCCAGACAAAAAGTCCACTTTTTCTAACAGTTACACCCGCCACTACACTTGCAAACTATTTTGTTTACATGTCCTTTGACTCAGAATCAGAACCCCACCATGAGCATAGAAAGAAGAGAAGCAGAAAAGGAAAGCTCTGAAAGAATGTTTCTAACTACAAGTTTGGTGACAGATGCACCAACAGTCATTGCACTATTGGATTGGTAGTGGACAAAAGAGGACCCTAAATTTTATTCTTTGCCATCAATCTGGACTGTTCAATGTGTCATCATTAATCATAAACTCTCCACTTGCAAGAAAGGTGGGCCAGTCATGAATGGTCTAGATTTTAAGATTGTCAAATCGGCATAATTTTGTCAGCTTAAAGGCATTGCATGGGCAGACAATTACCTAAACCAATAAAACTATAGAAATCATTATTTTTTGACCTGTCACTTCATGTGGCGAGGGACTCAAGCACATACAGTTTTTTTTTTTCACGGTTTATCCGTACCTTGATCCCATTAATTCTTCTTCATATCTTGTCATTTTCCTAATAAAAAAAAATATTTTTCCAGCACGTAGGGGTGCTAGACAAAATCTAGCATATCTAAGTGATAATTGGCACATGGCATTGACAATCGTGGTGGCTGTTAAATCCATCAAACTATTGACATTAAATAGATAAATTACTCATTAAATATGAAATAAGAGGAGAAAATTTTACTTCATGCATAGAGGATAGTTTATCCACCATTTTAGAGTTTATAAATTACGATAAAATTTTAGTATTTTTCTTTTAAATATGTTCTTATTATTTTTCTATCCATCTGAAGTATCATATTGAATAGATTTTAATTCATTTTGATCTTAAAAAAACTTAGTCTAATAAGTTGTATAGTGATAAAATGGTCTTTGATTTTATGGTTAATATGCTAATTAGGGGTCAATGGAAAAGCAGACAGAAGCATTAATAAGGGGGTAGGGTGATCTTTTAGGGGTCAATGGAAAAGCAGACAGAAGCATCAATAAGGGGGTAGGGTGATCTTTTTATGCCCGACTATGTTTAGGTGTAGAGAATGCAACCAGGGATTATTCTTTTTCCATAAGTTTATGTTGTAATTTTTTTTTTGTCTTGTCTCAACTATGTGGTTTATTATTTATACTTTTTCCTATTAATTAATCACAATTAAATAATTTAAACTCTCATTAACATTTTCCCCTCTGGGCAGATAGAAAGGCATCCTCCTCCTTTTTGGACTTACTCAAACATGTATGTAATACTGGTGGCTTGGGATAATATAACCATACCACTCTACTGTTGCAATATACATACTTATTTGAAAAAGAATTTTAGGGGTACTTTAATCATTTTACATACTTTGGTTAATTATAAAAATAAGAAAGATCATAAGATGTATATTTGTATTATTTTAATTCTCAAATGGGTTTGGATGTACAAAACATTTGCATTTTCTATTAGGGTAAAAGAGTTTAGCACTTGTGGAGGTAGGAGAATCAACATCAGGGGTAGCCGAGTGGCTATTCTAACTTCATCTCAGTCTGAAAGGATGTCAAAGGAGCCGATGGTTGTTGCTTCCTCTTTTGTTCAGGAACTACAAGAGGTGGCAGCAACGATAGATGCTTTGGCGATTGCTACAAAGAATAAGAGGGAGATGCGCAGATTCATTCTAAGAGTGCTCAAACCAGTGGTCGGACTTTAAAGCCTAGTAGAGGTAGAACTTTAAAGATCCAATGAAGCTATTCTTTTGACATCTGAGATGTTAAGAAGGTGGCAGCCTCATTAGAGACCTAGATTCAGATTTGTTTTTAGGTTTTTGTATGTTTCTTTTTCCTTGCTAGTGAGCTCCCTCTTCTAATGGTATTACCGTAGGTGGAGATGTTCTCTAGGCTATAGGTGGAGATGTTCTCTAGTTTTTATTAGTATTTATTGTAATTGATTTTTTTTCTTTTATCTCTGTTTCAATATAAATGATCCTTTAGAGAAAAAAAAAAAAAAATGAAAGCAATCCACTTAGAAGTAGATAATACAATGCGGATTGATCATATGCCAAATTTAAATTAAGATTCATTATCTTCCATATGGTATAACCTCTGTATATTTTCACACTTCCAACCATAGTCCTTGATTCTTTCAATACTAGTCCTTGATTCTTTCAATACTCTTGTTTTGGATCAGTAAAAGTCTGAAAGTTAAATAGAGGACCTTCGGATCAGTCCCACTTGAACAGTCTGGTGGTAGTTGTTGAAGGGACACTATTCTACTTCTAGGTGGGGGGGGTGTCAAGTTCCCCCCACTCACTTCCTTATTATTAAACAAAATAAATTATGCTTTTATTATTATTAAACAATGCATACTTTTGAATATGATGTTTTTTCTACTTTTGAGTATGATTTCGTTATGGTTCTTTTATATATTTTTCTAAAGTTATTCTCTTACCTTTGACATTATAGAAAAGAGAATAATTTAAAAATACTAACAGATGAGTAATATATTTGTTTCAATTTGAAATTGACATTTGAGAAAATTAAACAGTGGGTTATTTTGGGCATGATTTTCTTTCGAGATAAGGTAATTATAATTTTCTAACTTGTTCTTAGTATTATTACCATTATTAAAAAAGAAAAAGGAAGAAGAAGAAAATATAACAGCACTAGAATGGAAAGTTTTAAAGTGATCTTATCTGATTTTCTTACCCCAATGGCCAGATTAAGAGAAGCAAGAGAAGTAGTGCTTGTAATTCTCAACCGGTATGTCTTGTTGGGAAGAACATGGAGAACGTGGGGTGTGCATTGCCACTGCCCTTTTAAATCACATGTCTGCAAGCTTGAGTTATTACTATAATGCGCTGCAAGTGAACAATTATATTGGCCCTTTCCATTGATCAGCAGAGACTGTAGAAAGATAGAAATAGGAAAAACCACAAAAGCTATGAGTGACAAAGAAAAGCACTTTCTGTTATTCACTTTTATTTCTCTCTCTTAGAGCTCATTAAAGAGATGGCAAAGAGAGGGAAGAGAAATTGACCTGAGGCTCACCAATCCATCTAAATGGAATTGAAGAGAGACCCACTTCTTGTTCATGAACGCCTTTGTGCCACCAGTCACTTAGTAAGAGGTTGAACTCTCCATCATAATGGAAAGGTTCCTTCTCACCATCTGCCACTTCCACTATCAATGATCCATACAGCCCTGCTGATCTTTGCATTCCATAGTGGCCATGGTAGAAATGCGTCCCAGGCTGCAAGCACCATCCATGAAATCGATCATTTAAGAGAGAGAGAGAGAGAGAGAGAGAGAGAGGAGAGGTTACCTTATCAACCTTAAACCTATAAGCAAAGGTTTCTCGTGGATTTATAACACACTGTGAGATGGATGCTGTTCCATCTGACCATGGTGTCCCATTCTGTCATAGATATAAAAAAGAAGCATCATTAGCCAGATCCACTTGGTGCAATCTCCTGTGTTTGTGTTTTGTGTGTGTGTGAGAGAGAAAGAGACAGGAAACAGCTTCTCCTCGAAGCGGAGTTAAGCCTCCAACCCTTTCCAGACCTGCCTCTGTGTGTGTGTGTGTGTGAGAGAGAGAGAGAGAGAGAGAGGGTGTAGAACCTGTCTGATTCCATGCCAGTGAATGACAACACCCTCAGTGTCGAGCTTATTGGTGAGTTCGACGTGGATAGTATCGCCGGTTTTCGCGCGTATAGTCGGGCCAGGAAACTGACCATTTATCCCCATCACAACGTTCTCAATGCAATCCGGTGACCAGTAGAGATAACCCACCTCCCATTTGAAGTGCCTGACCTTAGCAGCTGTTGAAGAGAACTGAAGAAAGGTTGAGAAGAAAAACAAGATAAAGAGAAGGCTTCTCATGGCCCTATTACAATAAAATGGTAACCACATAATGGAAAGTAACAGTAAGGATGATGGGAATATGGTGAGGCGCTTGTTGAGTTTATATAGGCAGTTTGCTTTGCAGAGAGCACTCCTTTTGTGTGGGAATTGGGATGGTGTGGTTGTGGGTGTATATTCTTTTTTACTTTTTTCATTGAGTATATTCTGACTCACACAAAGTGAACATAAAAAATTGTACCTGCCGGATATTTTCATCTGAGCTTCAATGCTTCCTTTACAGATCTGTAAGCATATAATAGGTTCCTTGTATATGTAAAGAAGTTAGGGAGGTCCTATTAAAAAAAAAATAATGGACCATAGACTAATCCACATTTGTATAGATACATAATGGGAAAAACTCATTTGAACGTTCGGCTGGATAAGCTTAGCAAAGCGGCACCTCATCTTCATTCAACCACAAAGTGATGATATGACAATTTCTTAGATCCCTTTGATTTTATTTTGTTAAAAAATGTCCTTTGGATTTGTAAAAAGGTGTTTGATTTTTTTTTTTTTTTTTTGTTTTTCGAAACGTTTTCAACAATGTAATCGAGTGAATACACGACGTTGCAGGTATGCAACTCACGAATGAAGGCACGACGTTGGAGTTGTAAGCATGCTTCGTGGAGATGAGATTCAGAAAGATGAAGCCAGTCCAAAACTGTGAGTTTTGCACAACTAGGTTGGAGTCGTCGCTTCTAAATAACAAGAAGTTTCAACAATAGATTGGGGTCAGGGTAGGTCGAGTGAAGTATCAAGTTTTTCACAATTTTTATCCCTCCCACTTTTTTTCTAGAAACTGAAAAATAAGTATAACTTATTTATCCATTCTTGTTTTTAGGCACAGAAATAGGCATAAATTTTTATTTCTATTTTTATTTAAAAAAAAATAAGTGAAACAAAACAGAAAAATCAAATGGTTTTTGGGGTGTTTTTTCATTTCTGAGCACAGAAAACAAAAAAACATGTTTCTAAAAACAAAATCAAACAGACACTTAGTGTTGGGTAAATAATACATGGTCTTGATATTATGAAATGTACACAATATATCTTGGATTGGACACTTCATGCATGAGCTATATACGAGAGAGGACCAGCCTATACTACTTCGTCCACTACTGTCCATTATCCCATGGTGGTTACATATGAGTTGGATCTCCTTAATTAGCTTATTAAAGTAGACCTTTCTGGAATTTTTTTTTTTTAACCTATGGTTGTATACAAGATATAATTATTTGATATATATGCCCATCAAATTAATAAATAAATATATTTTTTAATTTATTGCATGATTTTTATGAGCTTGTTTTTGTCCAATGGTTTACACCCTAAAATTGTTTACAGTTAGAGATGTAATTGGGCATTACGTTCACATGGTTGTCACATTGTGTGCTATTTGTGATATTAATCATAAGGGACTAGTGTGAGTGTACTTGTGTCTATGAACCATATCACACTAATCCTGCATGTGGCATTGTTTTTGGTGATTACTAACTTGTTCTTTGTTTTTTGAAAAATCAAAAGTATGAATGGTTCAATTAGAACCCTCTCGAGCATCAATGCATGTGTAAAGAGCGAGCCCAAGAAAGAGGATGAAGTCATGGAGCAAGCATCTCAAATGGGACATCCCAGACAAAATCAAATGATAAGTGGCATGACCTTGAGAAGATCATTTGAAAAACTCAAGCTTCACTTCAATAAGGCCAAAGCCAAAAGATGTTGAATCGTTCAAGTTGATGATCAAGATTCAAGGAACCCTCATTCAGATCAAGACTTAGGAATTACATTTTAAGTTGTAATGCATTATTTTCTAAGAGTTGTAATTCATATCTTAAAAAAGCCCTAATTAAGTCACTAAATACCTAAAGGAACAAAATATCAAACTTAGGTGGTTTAGTTTTGTGATTTAGCTACATATATAGCTCCATAAGGACACAAGAACTTTGTGTCATAGGCGTCTATTGGCCTAACACAACCGTCTGCATTTTTGAACAGATGTCCGTGTCCTTGCATGAACATTAGATACAAAGACAACTTTTTGAGAGGTTGTGAGGAACTTTGTTTTGGGACACTCACGTGATCAGCTGTTCGTACGATCACCTGGTTGTATGAGTCAGCATTCAACATCTGTCATTTTTTTTTCCAAATATACCTTTTTTTATCCTTGTAATGGCAAAAGGAAGGACAAGTGTTGGATGCTAACTCGTACGACTAGGTGATCATACGAGCAGCTGATCCTATCTCCCATCTAAGTACTTGATGGATATAAGGAATGACCTTACAATGGTTTCGTCATAAAGTGATCAAAATGATATTTGTATTACTTTAAGTTCTCTTTAATTGGGATTTGAAATCAAATTTTTATATTTTGAATGGAAATACTCAATCAATACTCAAACGATTGTGGTGGGACATTGGTAAATCTCCATTATAGTAAGGTTGAGTTGCTTAATTACCGAAGAGGGGATTTTCTCTTAATGATGGGTAACCTCTAGCATTGACTAAAAAGGATTGTAATCTCATAATTTATTATAATAACTAGGTTGTTTACTTACACTAGCTCTAGTGATTTTTTCTCTCCACCTTTGAAGCGTTTTTTCTATATTAAAAACCCGTGTCTTCTTTTGTGATTGGTTTTGATTTGATTTATTTGCATTAATAGTTTAGCCTTTCTTCTTCATTCTATTATTTATTTATTATTATTATTATTTTTTTACATGATGCCAGGAGTATGTATACTACTCTTACAATCTCTCTCCTCTCCCTCCCCCTCCCCCTCATACACTCTCTCCTCATTCTCCCTACCCCATATTTGATGAACAGGCTTGTGCCACCAATTGATGAGTCGTGCAGAAACCAAGGCATGTGGGCAGCATGCTCATCCCTTGCCCGAGTTGATGAACTTAAGGAAGTACTCGATTATAACAAATTTTTTATGTGGTTCACCAACTCTTCATGTTAAATTAAGATGCTTTCTTTGTTTGAATATGTTTGATCTGAAAAGTTTGGCACTTATGTCATATTAAAGCTTTATGATTGCTAAAGAACTGTTGGAGATATTAAGATTCCACATTAGAGAGTTGCAGCTAGTATTTTTTTTTTTAAAGTATTATTTATAGGAAGTTTGAAATTTTGTGGCTCATGAGATTGCAAAAAAAGTCTTTGATCTGGAAGGAGGTTTTTTTCTTTTGGATGAGTTGTTTGGTTGAATGGGCTGATTGACCTTCTCTCTTTCTACATTCACACAAGGTGCATGGACCACAATGCATAATCTTTTTCCATCGTTCAAATTTAAAAAAGAAAAGAAAAACCCAAAAAATGAGTGAAGAAAGCAGGGCCGTTTGAATAATTTGCCTCTTGCAATTTGAAAATCCCCTCTAAATATTTTTCAAATCTTAAATGTATTTTTGAAGGCAAAATCCTAGAAAGGCCCACTTTCTGTCTATACATAAGCAATTATTTATTTCATCATTATGGCAACTTGAAGAATTACGTTATAACCTAATTTTTCTTGATGTGTCTTTTTCCCCTGCTAGTGGTGATGAAACTTCCAACAGAACTTCTTTTTCATTGTTCAAGACTCATCCATCAATCAATGGTCTACTTTCTTTAATCCCTTTCTTCTTATTCCATAATTTTTCTCTACCAAACCGACCATCAAAACTTCTTCATTATCGTCTTTCTATTCTTAGGATTTGCTTCAACTTAAAAAAAAAAATTCTCAGGTTTTGGCTATATATCAATAGGGGCTTCTTCTACCACATGGTTAGACTATTATTGGGATGGAATTTATCATTGAAGGAGACAGTGGCATTGTTAGCATGTAAAGTCCATCAATTAGGAGTTTAAGTTCATGTATATCACTGAAAGAGTTGTGGGATTCCCCCTAGTTCCCATGTCTAGTGAGAACCAATATGCAAGATTTTTTAGAATTAAGGAAAGCCTACATTACTCTTACTATAGAATTCTTTCAATGCATCTACTTATTTATTGGGAAGCATTCTTTGAGCCTAAGATGTACCCAACACCTACACACGTTTTATTTAAAAAAAGAATAAATAAAAAAAAAAGAATATGTGTATAGGTAGGGTGTACATTAAGCTAAAATAGCTTTTTCCCCTAATTTATTTTTGGTGGTTACAATGCCTTTATTTGAAAGCCTAAAGGCTAAAATAGAATCTAAATGCACCCTATGAGAGTGAGAAAGGGGATTACTAATCCTCTTACAACAACACTACAACTGCTCAGGAGGAGTGTCACTTAAGAAACTCTCAATATTGAAAGATACAAAATAATAGCATAGAAAGGTACAGTTTATCAACAAATCTCTCATTAATAACTGTTACAATTCTACATTTCTTTTGGCATGACCATTATGTGTCCCTCTTACCCCCACACCCCACCTCCCCCCCCACCCCAAAAAAAAAAAAAAAAAAAAAAAAAGAGAAAAAGAAAAAAATGAAAAATGAAAAAATGAAAACCTAATGGTGCCCACATGTAAATGAAACTTATGGTGCTCCAAACAATTTCAGTGTTCTCATTCATTTGGAGTTGAGGAGTCCAATACTTTCCCTTCAACTTGAATTTTGCCCAACTAAAAGCCCAGTTGACTACTTGATCAATAAATAATCTCATGCCAGAAAATTGATTGGTGAGGAGATAAAACTAGTGAAGATAAGTCTAAGAGCGGCCTTATGTACAAACTGTGATAAATATATGAACTGCAAAATCTATTCATGTATTCCTCATGTAGCAATAGGATATTCAATTAATCAGAAAAGAGGCTTAGGGTTACCTATAGATTTACATGTGCCAATCCTCTATGGAATACAACTCTTGAAATAGGTTTACAATCCACTGGAAGAAGAATAGCAGTAGCTCTGCACCCTGTCACCCAAAAAAAGCTCTACACCATGCATAGAGAAAAAGTGGATAAGAAGACCAGTGACAGTACTCTCCTCCTGCTCCTTCTCCCCTTTATTTATAAGGACTGGAAGCACTACAAGAAAAAAGGGTTTTTGGGACAGAAATTATCTATCCCAAATATGAAAATAGTGTCGCTAATACCTATTAAGGACAGTATAAATTTCGTCACACAACTATCGTTACAACAGCCGTCACATAATTTACGAGACGGAAAATTTTTTCCGTCCCTAAGGGGTCAATAGCGATAGATTTTGAGAGGGGAATATTCCGTTGCAAAAAACAAAATACAGACAGAAATTTCTATCGTAAATAGTGTGTTGCCAGGCCATGTAGTGACAATTTATTTCCGTCACAAAAGAGCCTAAATTATTTGAGATAGATTTTTACTGTCGTAAACTATAGGCAATTGGGATGGAAGATTCTGTCTTAAAAACAGTAGTTCTTTAGGGACAGTAAAAATCCGTCGCTAAAGGTGTAGAAGAAAATAAAAAAATTTGTTTTTCGTATACATATATTACCCTGTTGTTACACATTAATAGATCCAAGTAGACATTTAATATTTACATCATCCAAAATTAACAACTTGAGATAAATCTATACAAATTTAAAACTTACATCGACATCAAACAAAATGATAGATAAAACTATTTTCCCCCCAAATATCTTTGTCGTTAACATTCAATAATATCCTGTAGCAACTTCAACTTGTGAAGAACAAGCATGATAAACATTAATATAATATATTGAATGATTAACACTCAGTAAAAAAAATTTTTGAGGGAGATCCAAGTTCATTAAATTCGAACAGTCATCTAAACATTATTCTACCTAAATTCTTTGTTGGAAGAACAAATTACAAATAAATTAAGTGGAGAAAGTCCTAAATCCTAGATTCAGATTCCTACAGGTGTATCCATTACAAGGAACATTTTTAGAAAATTATAAAGTGAATTACTTTTCATTGAAAAAATTAAGAAATTCAACATACTCTTGGATCATAGGTTTGGATTCAAATTAATAAAAAAAGGTTTGAACTGCAGCTAATAAGTTTAAATTGCAACTATAGTGTTCATTAGATAATGATCTCTTTCAAAAGTCAGACTCAAAGAAAAAAAGAGAACCGAAAAAGAAAATCCAAAACATAAATCCTTCAGATCAATATCCATCCATTTATCATGATGACATAGTTAGAGTGAAATTAGAGAGCTCAGGTGACCATGATAGTAAGGTAATTGGCATTGGGTGTTTTAATTAGAGTGATATCCAAGCTTATGATGCAAGCACAACCATCAAACAAGAAAAGTAATAGAATGTGATTCCATCAAAGAGACCATTAGATTCTTGTACAAATAAAATTTGAACCATTTAGAGTATTTAGTGAAAGAAGGTAGAGCTAGCTCAAATATCCATAGAGGTGAACAGAGGATTGAACAGGAAAGGTGGATTACAAGATTTACCATGTATTCATAAAACAACATTAGCCTCATTGGGAAACACTAAGAAAGAAGAAGTGTCTACAAAGGAGTTGAACAAAAGTTTCTACAACCCAAATATCTCATATCATCACTAAAAAATCAATAAAAGAGACGGGGAAAGAGAAGAAACAGATTTACATGCTTTGGAGTTAAGAACATGTCACAAATATTAATCACATTATGGATTATGTGGGATTAAAAAAAATACAAAACAACATTTTGCAACATGCATTGGAATTATAAAATCATGCCATAAAAAGTCATTGAGGAACTAAATAGAAATAAAAGAGAAGAGAAATTCTTTTAGGTATTTTCTTTAATAATATTCTGAATTTTAGTGAAACAAAGAGTAAAAACACACTGATAGTTATTTATATTAACAATTCCTTGATTATAAGCTAAACATTAAGAAGAAAAAAAAATCACATTTCGATCGATCGATCGATCGATCGAGAGAGAGAGAGAGAGTAGAAAACCCCAAACTTGTAAGCTTTATGAGCACCTGATTTAGGCTAAAGGATTTCTAAATGGTTTTGTGGTCCTTGGATCAGAAACAATAGATGGAGGATTAGTATCTCAACAATTTTATGAAGAAAAATCAACTTGATTAAATGACTTGTAATCTCCAACTATAGTGAAGTACAGATTAGCAATGGTGCTAAGTTCTTGCAAATTTTTTTTTTTGCAGGTGCATTGGTAGAGCATACAATTATAGGTGATTTATGTTTTCTCATTGATCAATATGTTTTCATACTTGTCTTTATAGATTGAGATTCGTATCTTAGTGATTTTCTACTCTAATGTAGGTGTGGGCATCATACTTTTTTTCCTTCTAGTACTAATAAACATCAGCATTAAGGTTTATTGCTCCAGGGAATTGGATAGAAAGAAGGAATCGAGAACCAAATCAAGGTGGAACAGTTCTTGCAAGACTACAACACTTGATGCCAACTAGATACTCTTATTCAGATGTCAAAAGAATGATCAAACAATTTAAAAGCAAGTTAGATGAAGGAGGTTATGGTAGTGTATTCAGAGGCAAGGTGAAGGAGGTTATGATAGTGTATTCAGAGGCAGTCTCCCTAATAGGACTCTTCTTGCAGTAAAGATTCTTAAATCTTTGGGAGGTGATGGAGTGGAGTTCATTAATGAAGTGGGTACTATTGCGGCAAAAATTGACCAGGCGATCTTCCCTACAGTTCCTGGTGCTTTGGCCAACCTGCACAGAAGAGATGACAGGGGAGAGCTGGGTTGACCCGACGGGGGACTCTCCGATGCCTAACTCAGCTCTTTCCATAGCAGATGCTCATGGAAGCTTTTTCAGTAAGAGAAGTGAGTGATTGATCCCCCATGATGGAGGCTTACCTTGGTATTTATAGGCTGTTGATAGAGGGAGAGTGGGAGACGATTGTGAAGAGTCCTGTTCAGGCATGGAGTCCTCAAGGGGAGTGGCTCTGTGATTCTGGGAATATTCCGTATTCCCCACTTATCTCGGAAAGGCCAACCGTGTGACGTCTATGATGAAGTGTAGTGGATAGATTCTTGTCCTTCGGAATAGGGATTATGTTCCTTGAATGTAGGGGTGGACGAAAACACATTTCTAGAAACCTTATTGTTGACGTTAGGCCAAGGTGGTAGACGGCCTGATGGAGGCTGAGATGGTAGCACGGCCTGACGAAGGCCGAGGTGGCAGCACGGCCTGACGAAGGCCAAGCTGGCAGCATGGCCTGATGGAGGCCGAGGTGGCAGCATAGCCTGATGGAGGCTGAGGTGGCAGCACGACCTGATGGAGGCCGAGGTAGCAGCACGGCATGATGGAGGCCAAGGTGGCAGTATGGCCTGATGGAGGCCGAGGTGGTAGCACGACCTGATGGAGGCTGAGGTGGTGGCATGGCATGCTAGAGGCCGAGGTGATAGCACAGCGTGATAGAGGCCGAGGTGGCAGCATGGCCTGATAGAGGCCGAGGTTGAAGCACGGCATGCTGGAGGCCAAGTTGGTAGCGTGGCCTGATAGAGGCTGAGGTGGCCGCATGGCATGCTAGAGGCCGAGGTGGCAGCACGGCCTGATGAAGGCCGAGGTGGTAGCTTGGCCTGATGGAGACCGAGGTGGCGGCACAACATGCTGGAGGCCGAGGTGATAGCACGACGTGATGGAGGCCGAGGTGCCAGCACAACCTGATGGAGGCCATGATTGTAGCATGGCCTGATGGAGGCTGAGGTGGTAGTGTGGCCTGATGGAGGTCGAGGTGGCAGCACGACATGTTGGAGGCCGAGGTGATAGCACGGCGGGATGGAGGCCGAGGTGGCAGTATGGCCTGATGGAGACCGAGGTGGAAGCACGACATACTGGAGGTCGAGGTGGTAGTGCGGCTTGATGGAGGTTGAGGTGGTGGTACGACATGCTGGAGGTTGAGGTGGCAGCACGGCCTGATGGAGGTTGAGTTGGTAGCGTGGCCTGATGGAGGCCGAGGCGGCTACATGGTATGCTAGAGGCCGAGGTGGCAGCACAGCCTGATGGAGGCTGAGGTGGTAGTGCGGCTTGATGGAGGCCGAGGTGGCGGCACAGCATGCTGGAGGGCGCGGTGATAGCACGACGTGATGGAGGCCTAGGTGTTGTAGTATGGCCTGATGGAGGCTGAGGTGGTAGCATGACCTGATGGAGGCCAAGGTGGCAGCACGACATGCTGGTGGCCAAGGTGATAGCACGGCGTGATGGAGGCCGAGGTGGCAGCACGACCTGATGGAGGCCGAGGTGGAAGGGTGGCATGCTGGAGGCCGAGGTGGTAGTGCGGCGTGATGGAGGACGAGGTGGCAGCATGACATGCTGGAGGTCGAGGTGGCAGCACAGCCTGACAGAGGCCGAGGTGGCAGCACGGCCTGATGGAGGGCCGAGGTAGTAGGTCAGTCTTGTTCAGGTTTGCATACACGCTTCAGCCATGCTGAGGAAGGGGACATGTTTTGCCTCATCACTAGCCCCCCGCTCTAGCAGTTCCAATCGATCTGCTAGAGCATCCAATTCGATGCGAAATGCACTGCTTCACTTTCTCAGCCGAGGCTACTGAATGGTTCGAGGACATGGTTGTTGCTTATTCGAAGGCGAAGGAAGCAAAGTGTCTTCATGCGGAGCCGCACAAGATCACAGGCCAATTGGAGGTTGAGAAGAAAATGGCCCAATCTGAGGAGGTCCGTGCCAATGATGTCAGGTTGATAATTGGAAAGCTGGAATAGGAGGCTGCTAAGCAGCTCAATGCCAACGGCAACTTGAAGGAGAATGATGCTCTCTAGGATGAGTTGTTCGAGACTCAGGGCGCTCGCAAGGAGGAGAAGCTCGCAGCTAGGGTTGGCGAATTGGAAAGGCAACATTGGGCTGAGCTGGAGGTCAACGAGGAGGCTGAACCCCTAGGCCTATCAGAAGTGGTCGGATGACTTTGACATTGCTTCGTTTCAGGTCGGCTCGGATGATGCCATCTGGTTCATCTTGAGTAAGATGCCAGGCTACAATCTGATGGAGTACGAGTAGTGCGTTCTCGTCCCTGCTACTTTGGTGCAGCTCTGTGGCTCGATCGATGTTGGTGAAGAGGTGGTCCAACTCGAAGGATAACCAAGTGAAGAGCTAGGCCCGTGGATCAGCCCCCCGAGATTAGCCTCGTACATATATATATTTATGTAGATGTCTCCTTCGGTAGCGATGTACCCTGAGGGCTTTTTCCCCATTTTTGGTGAATGAAAAATTTATTTTGATGTCTTCATCTCTCAGTATTCTTGTGCTTCTTTCTTTATTTTCTTGTACTTCGGGCGCGACTCGAAATGAGTAACTTGTTAGAAGAATAAGGACAAGTACAGCTGTTTGAGTGTGGCCTAGTTCCCAAGCTGAGCTCAAAATTGATCTTCCATGTCTAGCTTGGGAACTAGCCTTGGACTAGCCATAGGGGTGATGAGTTGGGGCTCGATCTTTAGATGTGCCTTGCGTCAAGGTATTTTGTGGTGCCGAGTCGGGGTTGGGGCTGGCATATTTTATTGCGTAAGGGCTTGAGGTGGGGAGCTAGGTTCTGGTCTTGTGGTGATAGGCTGAGCTCGGTCTTAGTTGCTGCCGAGATGGAGCTTGGTCTTTGTGTCCTTAGTGGTTAAGGTCTTTGAGTTGCCAAACTAGGGTCTGTTCTTGTGGTGCTGAGCTGGAACCCGATCTTTGTGCCTTATTGGCTAAGGCCTTTGAGTCGCCAAACTTGGGTCTGGTCTTGTGGTGCCGAGTTGGAGCTCGATCTTAGATGCTACCGAGCTGAAGCCCGGTCTTTGTACCTTATTGGCTAAGGTCTTTGAGTCGCCAAACTTAGGTCTGGTCTTGTGGTGCCAAGCAGAAGCTCGATCTTAGATGCTACCGAGCTGGAGCCAGGTCTTTGTGCCTTATTGGCTAAGGTCTTTGAGTTGCCAAACTTGGGTCTGGTCTTGTGGTGCCGAGCTGAAGCTCGGTCTTTATGCCTTATTGGCTAAGGTCTTTAAGTCGTCAAACTTGGGTCTGGTCTTGTGGTGCCGAGTAGAAGCTCGGTCTTTGTACCTTATTGGCTAAGGTCTTTAAGTCGCCAAACTTGGGTCTGATCTTGTGGTGCCGAGCTGAAGCTTGGTCTTAGATGCTACCGAGCTGGAGCCCGGTCTTTGTGCCTTATTAGCTAAGGTCTTTGAGTCGCCAAACTTGGGTCTGGTCTTGTGGTGCCGAGCTGAAGCTCGGTCTTAGATGTTGCCTAGCTGGAGCCCGGTCTTTGTGCTTTATTGGCTAAGGTCTTTGAGTCACCAAACTTGGGTCTGGTCTTGTGGTGCCGAGTTGAAGCTCGGTCTTTGTGCCTTATTGGCTAAGGTCTTTGAGTCGCCAAACTTGGGTCTGGTCTTGTGGTGCCAAGTTGAAGCTTAGTCTTAGATGCTGCCAAGCTGGAGCCCGGTATTTGTGCCTTATTTGTTAAGTTCTTTGGGTCGCCAAACTAGGGTCTGGTCTTGTGGTGCCGAGCTGGAGCCCGGTCTTTGTGCCTTATTAGTTAAGGTCTTTGTGTCACAAAACTAGGGTCTGGTCTTGTGGCACCGAGCTGGAGCCTGATCTTTGTGCCTTATTGGTTAAGGTCTTTGATGCCGACAAGCTGTACTCAATCTTAGAAGAGTCAGATATTTAAGAGAAGTTTCATAGTATATTGATGTGTGGTATGCACTTGGGACAAATACGTTGCTTCGAAATAGAATCTAATCTGCTCCGTGATAAAAATTGAATAACTGGGATATGGAAGCTAAGGTGCTGAAAGTATAAAATCTACAAGACTAACACCCAATCGATGGGATTTCAATGCAATCTACTGATAAAACTATCTACTGGTAAATTTTTTTGAGATTTTTGACATTCCATGCCCTTGGTATAGTTTTACCCCCCTAAGTCTGCAAGTGGTATGTATCGGGATGCACCACTTTGGAGACTATGTAGGGGCCTTCCCAATTCGTGCTGAGCTTGCCTACAATTCTTGGGTCTGCCCCTACTGCTTTCCTGAGGACCAAGTCCCCAACTACGAATCCCCGTGGTTTGACCCTTCGGTTGTGATACTATCATACTTTCTGCTTGTAGGTTTCATTTCGTACAAGTGCTTCTTCTCGAACTTCGTTTATAAAGTCGGCATTTGCTTGGAGCCCGGCTTCGTTCCTTGAGGCTTTGAACACTACTGATAGGAACGAGGCTTGGGTTACCTCCACAGGGGTTAACGCTTCAGTCCCGTATACCAACCGGAAAGGTGTCTCTCCTGTGGGGGTCCGAGCTGAAGTGCAATACGCCCAAAGTACACTAAGTAGTTGATTTGACCAGATCTTCTTCTCCCAATCCAGCCTCTTCTTTATTTCATCTAGACGTATGTGGTTGGATTTTTCTGCTTGACCGTTTGATTGTGGGTGTGCTACAACAGTGTTTCGGAAATCAATATTAAAGTTACTGCAGAAGAGCCTGAATTTCTGATTGTCGAATTATCGACTATTATCCGTGACCAAAACCTTTGGAACACCATAGCGGAATATCACGTCGTCCCTAACGAACTTCTCTACTGCCTGCTTAGTGATTCTGGCTAGGGGACGTGCCTCCACCCATTTAGTGAAGTAATCAATAGTGATAATCAAGAATTGAACTCCCCCTTTTCCTTTCTTGAACTGTCCTAAAATATCCATTCCCCACATTGCGAACGGGATCGGGCAGATCACTGAACTAAGTTCTGTAGCCAGGACGTGCGGTATTGGGGCCTGTACCTGACACTTAAAGCACTACCAGACGAACTTCATTGCATCTCTTTGCATGTTTGGCCAGTGGAATCCTTGGCGTAGCACCTTGTAGGAAAGTGCCCTACCCCTGATGTGTCCCCCACAAATTCCTTCGTGGGCTTCGCGAAGCATCTCCTCAGCTCGGTTCAGTGGCAAGCACTTCAGCAGGGGCTAGGAAATTGCCCTTTTGTAAAGTACCCCACCCTGGAGGGTGTATTTGGATGCTCTCCTTTTGACTTCCCTTGTCTCTATCTGATCTCCTGGGAGACATTCGTCACGTAAATAGTCCACGATGGGATCCATCCAACTCGGCTTGGCTCTTTACGCATTGCTGCACAACAATTCTTGCTCATAGGTAGGTTGGTTTAGCACTTCAAAATATACCGAGCTTGCACAGTCCCTGAGTTCGGCTGTAGCTAGTTTGGATAGGGCATCATGCGGTAAAAATTGACCAGACGATCTTCCTTGCAGTTCCTGGTGCTTTAGCCGACCTGCACAGAAGAGATGATAGGGGAGGGATGAGCTGACCCGATGGGGGACTCTCCGATGCCTAAGTCAGCTCTTTCCACAGCAGATGTTCATGAGAGCTTTTCCAGTAAGAGAAGTGAGTGATCGATCCCCCATGATGGAGGCTTACCTTGGTATTTATAGGTTGCTGATAGAGGGAGAGTGGGAGATGATTGTGAAGAGTCCTGTTCAGGCGTGGAGTCCTCAAGGGGAGTGGCTCTGTGATTCAAGGAATATTCCATATTCCCCTCTTATCTCGGAAAGGCCAACCGTGTGACGTTTATGATGACGTGTAGTGGATAGAGTCCTGTCCTTCGGAATAAGGATTACATTCCTTGAATGTAAGGGTGGAGAAAAACACGTTTCTGAAAACCTTATTGTTGACGTCAGGCCGAGGTGGTAGCACAGCCTGATGGAGGTCGAGGTAGTAGCACGGCCTGATGAGGCTGAGGTGGCAGCACGGCCTGACGGAGGGCGAGGTGGCAGCACAGCCTGATGGAGGCCGAGGTGGTAGCACGGCCTAATGGAGGTCGAGGTAGCAACACAACATGATGGAGGCCAAGGTGGCAACCCGACTTGATGGAGGCCGAGGTGGTAGCGCGGCCTGATGAAGGCTAAGGTGGCGGCACAGCATGCTGGAGGCCAAGGTGATAGCACGGCATGATGGAGGCTGAGGTGGCAGCACAGCCTGATGGAGGCCGAGGTGGAAGCACGGTATGCTGGAGGCTGAGGTGATAGCACGCTGTGATGGAGGCCGAGGTGGTAGCATGACCTGTTGGAGGCCGAGGTTACAACATGGATTGATGGAGGCCGAGGTGGCGGCACGGCATACTAGGGGTCGAGGTTATAGCATGGCGTGATGGAGGCCGAGGTGGTGGCACGGCCTGATGGAGGCCGAGGTGAAAGCGCGGCATGCTTGAGGCCGAGGTGGTAGCGTGGCCTGATGGAGGCCGAGGTGGCGGCACGGCATGCTAAAGGCCGTGGTGATAGCATGGCGTGATGGAGGATGAGGTGGCAGCACGGCATACTAGAGGCCGAGGTGGCAGCACGGCTTGATGGAGGCCGAGGTGGTCACACGACCTGATGGAGGCCGAGGTGGCACCATGGCCTGGCAGAGACTGAGGTGGCCTCGTGGCCTGACGGAAGCTGAGGTGGTAGCACGGCCTGATGGAGGGCCGAGGTAGTAGGTCAGTCCTGTTCAAGTTTGCATACACACTTCAGCCGTGCTGAGGAAGGGGACATGTTTTTCCTTATCAGGTACCATTGGACAAATCACCACATTCAGCAATAGTGAATGTTCAAAGCAAGTTTTCTTTTGGTGAAACACAAAATTTAATGAGGTAAAGTATCTATCTAAGAAAAATTAGAGGACTTGTCAATTTTGGCCCTAATATACTACTATTGTACGACATCAATAAATAAATTGAAGTCTTCTTTCCATTAGCATTAATTAGTTCTGCTTATATTTAAACCTTTTGATTCTAAAGCATTCCTCTGTAATTCCATTTTAGCTTTAACCATCTATTTTGTTTGCATTACCAAAACTAAATCATTAGCAAACTACATACACCATGAAGCTCTATCTTAAAAATGTGGTATGATAATTGGATTCCATCACAACCAAATTTCAAGATTTAGATATCAAGATCTGATGGGTGTGCTTTAAACATGGTTTCAGATCTAATTGAATACAATAATAGCTCTTGGAAAACAGATCTGTTGCATCAACTATTCCAACCAGCAGTAAAATAGGCAATCTTAAAAATAAACTTGAGAACATATTCCAGCTTTTTAATATCGAGATAAAAACTATAGCCTCCAGGTCAATAAAAGAAAAGCCAGACCTTCTTTCTTTTGAATGTCACAACAGCTAATAAATTGAGGATGGCAGCAAATGAGAACATAGAAGGCTGAAGCAGAGAAGATATTGTAGATTAAGCAAGCTGAGGGAGATGTAGATCCAATTGTCTGGAAGGGATACCTCACCATCCACGTGTGAATGGACTGAGGAACAATGTACTGGCCTTCTCTGTGAGCGACAAGGGCTCACGGCAGAGGATAAGCAGTGACCAGAGGACAAAGCAGTGTTCTGGCCTTCTCTGTGAGTAACAAGGGCTCACGGCAGAGGGCAGGCGGTGACCAGATAGGACAGAGCAGAGGGCGGAGGGAGGGGAATAAAGGCAATGATGCTAGATTTTGGGGTAAAGAGGGTTGGGGACCAAGGTTCTAAAACTTGGAACGGTCACCGGATTGGTCAAGTATACAAGTGCACAACTGAAGAGCATGTTTATGGGATCACATCTCCTCAGAGGAAAGAGATTGAGGGCTAGTTTCTTTTTTTCTTTTTCTTTTTTACTTCAGAAGAAAAAAAGGTAAGATATAATTGGAAAGTACATAAGCATGGATGAGAGAGTGGGGAGCTCAAAAGTGACAATGGATGTTGAGAAGAGAGTCTATTAAGCTGTAGATGGTAAAGTAAATGTATTACTCCAGGGGCCATTGGTGAGAGAAAAAAATTAGTTTTCTGATTTTACTTGATCTTAACTCCTCCTCTAATAAGAGCTTAGAACAATTAGACACTATTAAACCATGACTAGGATGGTCCATTACAACTATGACTATAGACATCTGCTTCTCTTCGTTTTATGTCTTTGGGAGCTGATTTTTACATCTACACTACTTTTTTTTTCCTATTTTTCTCTTTTATTTCCTTATTTCTCTCTCCTCTTGCATAAGAAACCCTTTGGCCAACCTCCTTTGAGTTATGAGTAGGAGAGAGAAAATATTCCAAAAAAACTTCCGCAAAAAATAGCAACTAAGAGGTTCGAACTTGAGACCTCCTGATAAGGAAGCTATTTTGCACACCACAACTCACCAACTACGCTAGGTAGTTGTTGTTATCAAAAACTAATCTTTAATCACTTAAGGGTGTGGTTCATCGATCTTTGTTGGTATTTAAAATATTCCTTATACCCCTAGGACAACTGCAGATGGGCTGGTTCTGCATCTCGGTTCAGTTCTGATCTATTATTCTTTTTCTAGCTCGAAAAGAATAATCACTTGTACGGTTGACCAAACGAATGTGTACTTTTAATTGAACACGTTCATCTTACTTAGAATTTTGTCCTCTTCACAACCATGAAAAGAAACAGGACCCCTTTACGTGTAAAATTGGAGATATAGTGCCTCATAGTCCTTAAGGCCTTAAAAATATAAAATATGGGAAAAGAGACTAAAACCCAAGGTAGCTCCATTCTAAATATATAAAATGCATGTTTTACTACCCTAGATTTCACATATAAATGTGCTCATCAGAATTCCCCCACACTTAGACTTTGCTAGTCCTCAAATAAAACAAAAAGAAAAAGCATAAAAACAAAAAACCTAACTCACTTTCGTAGGAATCACGATTGCATTTAGCATGTGCAACAAGCCTTTAAACCCCTAGGTCACCCCTTGTGGATGAGTTGTGTCTCATGGGTGTTTGCAGTTAATATACACCCAAAATTCAGAATAAACAAATCCCAATCTTAGCTAAAGGTAAGGGTCATACTGATCCGGAGCAAAGATAATTCCTCTTAAAAGGGACCCCCACACTTGAACTTTTATAACCCCATATCAATTCCAAACACTAGCATATTTCTTAATTTGGAACTCACTTCGTCTCTTCCAAAACATCTTTATTTTAAGGCAAAACCACTTGTGAAATAATGATCAGTGCCTGGACTAGGTATCTAAGAGCATAATGATCCCTCAGTGCAAACATCCTTCTTCTGAACTAGGTATCTAAGAGCAGAATGACCAGTGTACACCACTACATGTGAACCAACTAAATAAGACAAACTTTTCTAATGCTAACATAACAACTAAAAATTCTTTTTTAGTAGTTGTATAATTGATTTGTGCATCATTTAAGGTCTTACTAGCATAGTAAATGACAGTGTGCAACTTATTAATCCTTTGACCCAAAACCGCTTATATGGCAAAACCTGAAGCATCACACATCAATTCAAAAGATTCAGTCCAAATAGGTGGTTGAACAATGGGTGCATTGGTCAACTCCTTCTTAAGTTGCTTGAAGGATTCTAGGCACTCTTTAGAAAACTTAAAAGTTTGATCTTTGATAAGTAATGAAGTGAGAGGTTGGGCTAACTAACTAAAGTTCTTAATAAACCTTCTGTAGAAGGCCTCATGCCTTAGAAAAGACAGGACGTCCTTAACAGATTGAGGAGGTGGTAAATTATCAATTAAATCCACTTTGGCTCTATCTACTTTAATTCCCTCCTTGGATATTACATGACCTAAAACAATACCAGATTTAACCATAAAATGGCATTTCTCCCAATTCAAATCCAAATTCTTAGACATGCATTTTTTTCAAAACTAGAGAAAGATGATGAAGACATTCAGAATAGGAAATCCTATGAACTGAAAAGTCATCTATAAATACTTCTAAAATTTTTTTGACCATGTCAAAAAGATGCTCATCATGCATCATTGGAATGTAGCAGGGGCATTACAATGCCCAAAGGGCATACGCCTATAAGCAAATATTCCATATCAGTATGTAAAAGTAATTGGGATCTAGTTATAGTTGGAATATCCATCAAGAAAACAATAGTATTCATGTCTAGCCAACCTCTCTAACATTTGATCAATGAATGACAATGGAAAGTGGTCCTTCTAGGTTACCACATTAAGTTTCCTGTAGTCTATACACACTCTCCACCCTGATTGGACACGGGTTGAAATTAGTTCATTATTGGCATTAGGAACTATAGTCACACCAGACTTCTTAGGCACTACGTGAACTGGGCTTACCCATTGGCTGTCAGAAATAGGATAAATTATTCCATGATCCAAGCACTTCAGGATATCTTTCTTAATGGCTTCCATCATCACTGGGTTAGCTCTTCTTTAGGGTTCCGTGGATGGTTTGAAATCCTCCATAAGATGCATCTGACGTTGCACAATAGAAGGGCTTATACCCTTGATATCAGCTATAGTCCAACCTAGGGCTTCCTTTTTATCTTTTAACACTTTAAGTAACTCCTCTTCCTGGCTAGAAGTCAAATTTGAAGAAATTAATGCATGAAGAGTCTGGTTAAGCCCTAGGAAAGCATACCTTGAATTAAATGGTAACTCCTTAAGGTCTAGCTTAGGGGGCTCAACTATGGAAGGTTTGGGAATGGAATTGGAATGGGGTCCTAAGGGCTCCACAGGTGTGTGAAGACTTAGGACTTTAGAAAATAAAGTTTCACTATCATCATCCAACTCATCCATACACTCTTGGAATTCTGAATCAAAATTAATATCAAAGTTGGTAATGAAATCATCAGAAAAATCCAGAAAATCCTTAAGCATATTGATCTCTTCTTCCATATGTGGTTGCTTGCCTATGCTAAACATGTTAAACTCAACAGTTTGGTTGCCAAAAGATAATTTTAGGAAACCATTCTAGCAATTGATTAATGCATTACTAGTAGCCAAGAATGGTCTTCCTAAAATTATTGGGATCTCATCCTTGGTTGTGAAGGGCTTGATATCTAACACAATGAAATTAACAGGGAAAATAAATTCCCCCACCTTTAGTAAGACATCCTCATCCATCCCTTAGGAATCTTAATAGCCCTATCTGCCAACTGAAGAGTAGTTCTAGTGGTTTTCAATTCTCCCAATCCTAGTTACTTGTACACATGGTAAGGCAAAAGATTCACACTTACGCCAAGGTCAAGTAAGGCATGCTCAATGTAGGTGTTGCCTATGACACAAGCTATGGTAGGGCTCCCTGGATCCTTATACTTGGCTGCTATAGGCTGAGTAATTATGAAACTAATGTTATCTGCCAAGAATACCTTTTTAGGCACACTAGTGATACGTTTGTGAGTACACAAATCTTTCAGTACCTTTGCATAGGCGGGGATCTAGGATATGACATCCAAAAGAAGGAAGTTCACTTCTACCTTTTTGAAGACTTCTAAAATTTTATCCATGGAAACAGTCTTCTTTTTGTTTACCAACTTATTAGAAAATGAGACAAGAGGAACATAAGGACTATTAGGGATTTTCTCTTTTTTAGGAGAATTATTTTTGGTTTCCTCAACCAAATCATCTTTAGTTTCAGAAGAATCTTTAGGTTCGTCAGACGAACATAGAACAAGAGGCACACTTGTGTCCTCAACTGAAGGAGAGTTAACAAGAGTAAAGGATGGGGAAGAGTTAGGAACACTCTGTTGGTACTCTCTACCACTCCTAAGAGCATAAACAATATTACATTGGTTGGAGTGCCCTTGTTGGGTCTGACCTTGTACTACATTCAATGGTGTATTAGTTGGTGCTTGTGAGCTAATAGGCTGATGATGCCTAGGGTTAGGCTCTGGTTGATTAGGTAAAGTTTCCTTCTCCCTCTCATGCATAATTGAGACAACTTGGATGAGTTCTCTCGTAAGATTTTGATTTCTTGTCATGAGGAGGGAAATATTTTTTTCTAAGTCACTTATTCTACTTGCCTCTCCAGTGTTGGTAAACCCAGGGGCTTGCTGATAAGATGATAGGAGAGGGGCCCTAGAAAAACTAGCTTGAGGTCCTACATTTGACCTAAGAAAAGTATTTTGGAAAAAAGATTGTTATGCAAAGGGAGGCCGTTGGGGTCTAGGTTGACCTTGATTATGGAAATTGGAAGGCCCTGCTTGGTTGCCCTGATTCTAGGAGAAATCTGGGTGATTTTTCCATCCTGGATTATAGATGTTACGATATGGATTATTCTAGTATAAGGCATTAATACTATCATTAGAAGTGCCCCCATAGGTGTTGGGGCATTCTTCTATAATATGTCCAGGAGACTGGCACCAAGCACAAATCTTAACCAAATTGACTGATGATGGCTGTCTAAGAACAATAGCCTTAATCCTCTTGATTAGGCTATCCAAATGGACTTCCTTGGCTACTATCCCACCCAAAAAATATCATTTCCCTCCTATGGTTCCTTTACTCTCTTGAGTTGATTCCCACTCATAGGTTTTGTCAGCTAAGTCAAGTAAGAATTCCCATGCCTTTCTTTCATCTGTAAAGGATGTGAATCTCTCAGAGCACATAGACTCTATCATTTGTTTAGTTGGGTAATCAATAGCCTCATAAATTATTTGACATAAATGCCGTAAGTCTAGGCTATGGTGAGGGCATTCTTGGAGTAGATACTTGAATCTCTCCATA
Organism: Macadamia integrifolia; assembly: GCF_013358625.1. NCBI lineage: Eukaryota > Viridiplantae > Streptophyta > Magnoliopsida > Proteales > Proteaceae > Macadamia > Macadamia integrifolia. Next base: position 422,842 of record NW_024868363.1, on the reverse strand, counting down.
AGTTTGGAAAAAGACTCATTAGGCTATTGCCTAAACTGAAGGATATCACTTCTAAGCTTATTAGTCTTGTGAGTTGGGAAAAACTTCTTAAGGAAGACAGCTGTGAACTATTCCCATGAGGTTATGGAATTTGTGGGTAACCCATACAACCACTTCTTAGCTTGGTATTTCAATGTAAATGTGATGAACCTAAGCTTAATAGCATCATCAGAAAGCTGTTGGATCTTAATTAAAACACATAACTCTTCAAATTCCCTTAGAAATAGTTATGCATCCTCAGAAGTTAGCCCATGAAAGTGGGGCAACATAGTGATGTACTGAGATTTGAGCTCAAAATTATTGTCCTGGGCTTGTGGTAGAACTATGTAGGAAGGTTGGGCTGCTTTAGCAGGGTAGAACCTATCTTTTAGAGATTTAGGTGGAGGGTTTTGCTATTGGTCTCCCATATTGAAGGGTTTTAAAGAGAGCAAATGTATAGGGTAACTACTTATTGGATCTTTTCTTTCTAACTGATTCTTAGTATTACGTACCCACTTAACACTCATGTAATAGAAAACTACCTACAATTAAAGTACGACAATCACAAAAGAATGGAAAGAAAAACCTTTTTATTTATTATTTTTTTTTAAATTTGGATTTTTTGGGAGCTTACCAGTAGGGATCCAGGGTTGGTCAGGTCAATTCCTAAGGTAGTGCTACAGGGCGAAACCTGTCTTTATCATACTGTGAGGCATGACGACCACCACTGATATAACTATTATTGCAAGTTGTTCTTCATAGGAATTCAATAGAAGAAAAAGATAAACAAAACAAAGCAAACAAAGCAAACAAAGCAAACAAAACACTTTAATTTACTGAAAGAAAGGAAAAAATAACATGGAATCGTCTCCTCGGCAACGACGCCAAAAACTTGTTAGGATTTAAAATGTAACCATAAGTGTATGGGTCAGTGTAGCTATGGGTTGAACATAAGGAGAGCAGCCACTTTATTTTTGGCTTCTTTTAATAATGCAAAATTAAACCGATTAATGGTTGTGATCTAATTCTAACTACCGTCCTAAACATACGTATCTAAAATAACGTCCTAACCATTCGTCATCTAAAAAATTAAATATGCAAGCCATGTAATTAAAATTAAATTAATAAATAATTGAAAATAAACACCCCACGCAGTTAAAAAGCGATGAAGGAAAAAATACTAAAATAAAAAGAAAGTAAAAGAAAGGGGATAAAGCTAGAGAGAGGCTAACAAGCCCGAGGGATGCATCATAATATGAGATTCTCTACTTGACCAGAGAGTCACTCTTACAAGGATTACTCTACTTGGCTTTAGGGAAAGGGAGACAATTAAAATAAAAACAATAAAATGATGATTTTATGGTTAGGAAGGGCAAAACCAACACATACACTAGCCATAAATCTTAGGGGAAAGGGAAAGCAATAATGTAATGACTAAAATTAAAATCCTAAATTAAGAAAGAAAGGGTAGTCAAAAAAGGGAATGAGAGAGGGGTGAGAAGACTACTAAAGGAGCCTACTTACTTAAACTTCAACCCTTGAACTGAAAACTTGATCGATTTGAGATACTATCAGTACTAAAAACTAGATCTGGAATAAACCAAATCTGAAATTTCTAGTACTAGAGAAAAAAATCTGAAGAAAAAAATTGAACGTGAAAGACATGCTCCATAGCTTATTCTTGTTCCCTAGAACTACGCCTAGAACTAGAACTTGAAAATTACAACTTCAATTGCTTAAATAATAAAAATAAGAGACTGGATCAAAAACAAAAGTGCTTGCATTAATTGAATAAAAAGAACTTACAAAAGTGTTTAAAGCATAAACCTAGAACTAGAGTTAGAGAAATAGAAAACTAGAGAAAGAGCGAAAGAGCAACTAAAAAAAACCTAAGAAGAGAGAGACCACCCTTTAGGGTTTTGTGGACTCCCTTTTATAGGGAATAGGAGAGAGAGGAGGGCATCCAAGGGTGGATCCCTTTGGACAATTTTGTGGTGAGGTGGAGGAGAGAGAAGAGAGAGAATCGTAGGAAGTAGGGACTCTCCAACGATTTTGCCTCCTTTTTCCTTTTTTTTTTTTATTTTTTTTTCTCTCTTCTTCAAATGTGGACAGCCTCTTCGATGATTTTCTTTTATTTTTTTCCTTTCCTATTTTTTCTCTTTTTTTTTTATTTTTCTCTTTTTCTCTTTTATTTCCTTATTTCTCTCTCCTCTTGCATAAGAAACCCTTTGGCCGACCTCCTTTGAGTGATGAGTAGGAGAGAGAAAATATTCAAAAAAAAACCTCCACAAAAAAATAGCAACTAAGAGGTTCGAACTTGTGACCTCCTAATAAGGAAGGGATTTTGCACACCACAACTCACCAACTACGCTAGGTAGTTGTTATTACCAAAAACGAATCTTCAATCACTTAAGGGTGTGGTACATCGATCCTTGTTGGCATTTAAAATATTTCTTATACCCCTGGGACTACTGTAGACGGGCTGGTTCTGCATCTCGGTTCAGTTTTGATCCATTATTCTTTTTTTTTTTTGCCTAAAAAGAATAATCACTTGTACATTTGACCAAACGAATGTGTACTTTTAATTGAACACGTTCATATTGCTCATAATTTCGTCCTTTTCACAACCATGAAAGAAACAGGACTTCTTTACGTATAAAATTGGAGATATAGCGTCTGATAGTCCTTAAGGCCTTGAAAATATAAAATCTACAAAAAGAGACTAAAACCTAAGGTAGCTCTATTCTAAATATGTAAAATGTATGTTTTACTAACCTAGATTTCACACATAAATATGCTCATCAACTGGCCACTAATTCCATGGTACCAGAAAGAATCTCGGCCCCATCGTGCTGCATACTATCAATATTATATCCATCACCACACAACTATCATACTATCCATCCACAAAACCTTGATCAGATCCAAGTCGGTGAAATCATGTAACATGTGAAATATTTACTTTATATAAAATAAATCCATAACATGGTAAATATCACATTCTACATGTGCATGCAAAACACAAAAAATATATAAACAACACTTTGTAAAATAAGATAATCACCCACTGCCCTGATTCCCAAATCTGGTGTTCTTTCACTGAATTCCCGATCACGCATATCCTTACTGGGTACACTTCAGGTTCCTATATAACCAATTCATGTCAAGATAAATTTTTATTTCTAATAATCATCTAATAATTCCACTTTTCATATTTTAGCTGAATTCCAATACCAGAATCCCCACTCAACTGATATATAGCATATTGACCTCAGGTCAGTATTCCTCTCCAGCTGACCAATCTAGTAGTCTAGTCCAGCTTTCGATGTCTGTGTCAGTCATTTACTCAACCTACATACCCATTGGGTTCATTCTTGGATCACTGGAACAAACCTATAGGCACTTGGCTCATAATTACCTTACTGGACTTGTCTGTGTTATCATTGGCTCATAAATGCACTCAAATGAGGTTTCCAAGCATAGGTGGGGTCCACACTGATATTCCACAACCAACCCTTTTCCTAGTATATCTGTCCACACTTGAGTCATAAACCGCACCCTTGTGTTATATAGTCATTTTCGGGCAAGTTAGGTCACATACTCACAGTATGTCGGGCATTCAGGGCCAATATAGACCTAATAGCACTATTCTATTAGGGCCCAACTGACTGGCCGGTTCAATGGCAGCATAGGCTATTTTCAACTTTAAATCTACTTCAACTTTGGCAGAATTGTACCGAGAAACTCTTGTACTCGAATCTGCTCCTATACATTCTATTTTAATGATTTACATCCTATGGATCCATTCCCAATTCCAATTTGGGTCTCTGGGATGTTTCATAGGGTCAATTGGGTCTCAATTCACCCAATTTACACCCTGGTTACAGAAGCCAAATTTCCTACTGACTTCTAGGAAAAATTTGGATTATGTGGGGGTCAATCCCACTACTAATTGCCAACAATTTAGCCCAATTAGGAAAAACCCTTTGACCTAGGGTTTCTGAGACAACCCTACAGTCAATTAGGTCCTAATTAGAGTTCAAAATTGGGGCTTTTGCTGTGGGAGGCTGTATTGCATTCCCATAAGAAAATTCCATTTCCCAATTTAGAATAATGACCTACTATAGCCCTGGATGATTCCTACCCTAGTCAAAATCACAGGGTTGGGTTAGGGTATTTTACCTTCCCAGGGTTTCTGAGGTGTGCAGGCATGTCCATCTACAGCTATCCAGCTCCAGATTCCACTCCCAGCTGTGGCAGCACCCTTTGGTAGCACCCTTGTACTACTGGCAGCATATGAGAATGGCAGGTAGAGTAGCAATAGTAGCAGCACCAGTAGTAAGAGTAGCAGTGAGGGGCAGCAACAGTAGGGTGGGGCAGCACCACCTCTCTTCTTCCCTTCTGCTTCTTCCTTTTTCCTTCCTTCTTCCTTCCTTCTCTTCATCTTTCCTCTTTCTTCTCCCTCTCTATTTTCCTTTGTATGATGCAGGAAAGGGGAAGGTGGTAGCCCACCCTTGCCCATTGAAAGGATCAAAACAGATCTTAGGGTCTATTTGGTTCCTTACTTTAAGAAAAATCCATTTTTCTAATTATTTAAAATTCAATAACTAAATATAGGTTTATTGGTTTGACATGTAGTTTGATGCATTAAAATCACTAGGCATGCCCTTACACATGGTAGAAATAGGTGGAATTATCCCATAAAGTATTGGGGCCCGCAGATGAAAAATACTATTTCTATACGTTTTGCCACTGCAATCGGCTAAACGGTTGGTCAAATAGCAACTTGCCAGTTGCCTTTATTTTCGCTCCCCAGTAGTCTTAACCTCTGACTTGAGTAGTCCGCTATGTGTGGGACCTTCTCCCCATCTTTAGACCATTTTACCCATCTTACTTAGCCTTCTAGTTTTCCAGTTTCCTCCCCTATAGTTCAGCATTCTATTTCCCAATCAAGTTCCATCTTAGGGGTTTGGTTGTTTCAAAATTTAGGGTGTTACATGGCAGAGATGGGAGCTCGAAAGGACGAAGGATGAGGCAAGGGATCATCTTGATGTGGTCGAGCTGGGAGCTCAGTGGGATGAAGGACAAGGCGAGGGCTTGTCCAGATATGGCCAAGCTGGGAGCTCAACGGGATTAAGGACGATGCAAGGGCCAGTCCTAAGGTGGCCAAGCTGGAGGATGGTAGGACAAAGGACGAGACGAGGGCTCATCCTGATGTGGCTGAGCCAGGAGCTCAGCGGGATAAAGGGGGATTGCTCATCAAGTCATGACCTACTTGGATTTAGGCTCGAGCCCAGCATATATTTTGGTTCATCATAGGCCCCAAAGGCTATCTGGGTTAGGTCGCTAGAGTTGAGAACCTTAGGTCCACAATTGGGAACCAGGCCAGCATTTATGGCCTTAATCGTGCATCATAATATTGGGATGTGAAATCCTCTATAGCCTTCATGTGTATGATGAGACAGTTTACACCTCAAAAACACCAAGCGTCAATCATTTCTATCCATCGATCTTGATGAGATCTGGGCTGTCGGCTGTCCCTTTCCTTGTCGTCGAGCTTTTTGGCTTCATTTTTGCTTCGACTTCTGTGGGCATTGGGCTCTTCTCTCGAATTGCCTAAGCTCAGCAAGCCAGTAGTGTGTGCTCGGCTCGTCTATACCATCGTAGTCCCTTCCATTTGGTCTCTCTAAACTAGTAAGTTTTTGTGTGTGTTTTTTTTTTTTAAGTTATGGCTCGTTCTTATCACGCTGTTGCTAGGAATGCATTTGGCCAAGATAGTTGTCCCATTTCGTGACCTCTTCGGGTGTGTGGGCACGCCTAAGGTCCCATCCCCCTTAGCAGTAGTCAGGCCCGATCCTCCCCAAGGTGTCCGTCCTGTGCCTAAGGTGGTTCCATCATCAAGTGAGGACGATTCCTCCAATGGGTCCGAGTCCTAGGGGAATGGCTTAGAATCTAATTCTAAGTCAGATTCTAGTTCAAAGCACAATCCTGCGAGATCGAGTATGCCAGGGTCAGCACAGATGTGTATATAGGATAGGGTTTGAGAAAGATGGTAGAGGCTACTAACACTACAGAAGGTTCCGTGAACGATGAAGGTGAGGGCTCTGCTTTGTCATTTGGCCTGATTCAAGCTGCTAGCAAGATTTCTAGGATCCTCTTTGCCTCGATTCTGGAGATCTTTCTGGGGTGATATGGGATTCCTAAGGACATTGTATGTGGATTCCCAATCAGAAGGAGTCCACAAACTCCAATGACAATGAGGTGGCATTGTACGAGGTTGTATTCATCAATGGTCTGAGGATCCTAGTGCCGATGCTCATATGTGATGTTCTTGACTACTAGCGGATTTCGTTGGGGCAAATGATGCCCAACTCATGGCGCATCTTGCTTGGGTTTGACGTCTTCGTCTCCAAGCTAAAGCATGTGGCCACTATTGGCCCCTTTCGTTGCTACTTTATTCTGAAGTGGCATAGTATAGGCCAGTACTATTTCACCCGACGGGACAAGAGGATGCCCTATGGGACTATCCGGTTCTTTGATCATATGCCCACTTTAGTGGAAGGGTGGAAATACAGGTTCTTCTTCATCATTATGTCGAGGAACCCTTTCAAGACTACCTGGTCTAAGCCTTCCCCCAAAAGGCTGAACCGAGCTCCCGCCCTTTGCGAAGACAAGGCCCATATGGTCCAGATATGCCTTGCCAAGGAAGTTGTGGATGTTCGGATACTCTAAGAAGAGCATTTTCATGCAGGAGTGGGACCTTAGTGAGTCCCTGAGATAGGGTGAGGGTTTCCGACTTAGTCTATTCTTTCGATTGATGTCTTTTTTCCCTCTTTTTCTACTAGCTTCCATTTGACTGATCTATTTCTTGCTCTTCTGATACAATAATTTTGTTGCAGTGATAAATGTTCAGCTGGACCCAAAGAAGCTTGCAGCCACATCTGCAGAGGCCAAAAGGATCAAGGTGGCCGAGCTAGCTACCAAAAAGGCTGAAGAGAAGGTAGCTTCCAAGGTTAAGATCACAGCTGGCTAGTCCTCGGGCTATGCTGTGAGGAAGAAATAGAAAGCGACCCCCACAACCTTAGCTTGGCCAACCATGAAGGTGCCCGAGGCAATCGACAAGCATGCCAAAAAGGACGTAACTCCTATCTAAGGAGCAGATAAGGAAAAGCCTTAATGGGGCCTCCCCTTGCTCATGGGGTTATAGAGAATGGTGCCTTACCGTAGAGGTCCTCTCCTTAGCTGCCTAATCAACTTGCGGACCAGAATCAGGAGGGCCAAAAGAGGAGGATGGAAGAAGAGCTGCTACTTGTGGGTGACAATGCCTAAGGGGGAACTGTTTTCTTGTCTCCAGGAGGGGGGTTCGATCAGGGAAGAGGGCCATCCCTCCTGCCTGGAATCTACTAGAAGAAGACTCCTCCATCGTGAACAAGGCAATGGCTCGGTATAGAGCAGGCAAGGTCGGCTTCATCCATACATTGAGGGAGTCAATTGTCATTTAGACCAGTACTTCTCTGACTACATGTATCATCACATTTGCGACGTAAGTTTCCCGTGGTGCCGCTGTCTAGAGTTCTTGCCTAGACCAGCTCTGAAGCCTTCTTTTGCAGGGGTTTAATTGGTCAATGGAGGCATGCATCTAATTCGATAGGATGGCAAGGCAGGAGCATAAGGCCGAGCAGAGTCTCAATAGCTACTAGCTAGCCCAGGTCAGGGGGCAACTGAAAACCTCGACGAAGAAGTGCTAAGCTAAAGAGGCCAAGTGCATTGCCAATAAGAAGAGGGCTGCTCAGCTGGAGGAGGTTAAAATGCAACTATGGCTCCAACTGAGCTGGTGAAGGCCAAGGAGCTGCTGTAAGCTGAGGTCGCGGAGCTTCAGGAGGTTCTCTAAAAAATTGAATGTACTCAGCAACTAGCTGAGCAGCATCAATCTGAGCTAAATCAAGCTGAGGAGGAGGCAATGGAGCAATATGTGAACTCCCCAGTATGTCAGGAGTGGCTGCTCAGCCTTAATACATCCTCCTTCAACTTTGGCTTGAACATGGTGGCTAACTTCATTCTGAAGAAGTATCCTTTTCTTGACCTGAGTGACTATAAGCACTTGCTTCCTCCCCCCAAATCTTCGATGCTGCAAGGGGGTTGACTGTCATCACAGCTGATAGAAAGAAGAAGACCTCCACCACCTCTTAACTTAAGCCTTCGAGAATGTTCATCTTTCTTTCTCTTTGATATACTCAGTTGGAACTTTCCTTTCTTCTTTTTTTTTTTATGCGTGTACGTACTTGAACTTTGATGAAGCAAATTCTTTTCCCACCTCTGTTTATGTTTTACTTTCTTTCTCTATATATTTAATGATGTTCATTCATGGTTACAGATTGTGGTTATCAGACCTTGCCTATGTCTTGGCAAGATGATATATGTGGCCCCCGAGCCTGAGCCATCCCAGGGCCTAATGCTCTTGTTTCTTTCGATCTAAAGCTGGGACCTGGCATTTTGTATGCCTCGAGGATCGAGGGATTACAAATATTAGTCAAGCTGTAGCTGGGAGCTTATAGGTCCAAGCCGAAGCTAGGACTTATGGGTCCGAGCCGAAGCTGGGACTTGGCGTTTATATGCCTCAAGGATCGAGGGCTTACAAATCCAAGCTAGTGCTATGACTAAGCATTTGTGCCTCAAGGATCAAGGGCTTACAGATCCAGGCCGAGGCTAGGACTAAGTGTTTGCATGCCTCAAGGATCGAGGGCTTATAGATCCGAGCCAAGGCTAGGACCTGGCATTCCATGCCTTTGGGGATCGAAGGAATTATCGATCCGAGCCGAGGCTAGGACTCTTAAGTTCAAGGGTGAGACCATATGTTTATGTATTCAGTCCTTGTACATCATTCACCTCGATTAGTAACAAAAATCATTTGTATTAAAAATTGCAGAAAACTGAATGCATTGGCATAATGTAAGTAAGCAACATGAGATAACATAAGAATCGATGTCAAAAAGGATAATTTAAACTAGGACAAGAAATTGGCAGTAACTCGAAACTAAAACTGGAACCTTGAAACTGAAATTGGAAACTGGAACTAAAATTGGAAATGGGAACTAATGCTACTAGTATGCCGGCCTCATTGGTAGAATTTCTTAAGATTCTCAGAGTTCCAGGCTTTGGGTATGGGCCTACCCCCTGAGTGTGCAGGTGAAAATTTCCTGGACGTACCACTTTAGAGACTATGCAAGGACCTTCCCAATTCAGGCACAACTTCCTTATGAGCACATTTATATGTGAAATCTTAGGTAGTAAAGCATGCATTTTTACATATTTAGAATCGAGCTACCTCAAGTTTTACTCTCTTTTTGCAGGTTTTGTATTTTAAAGGCCTTAAGGACTATCGAGTGCCATATCTCTAATTTTACATATAAAGGGGACCTGTTTCTTTTCATAGTTGCGAAGAGGATGAAATTATGAGCAAGATGGATATGTTACATTAAAAGTACACATCCGTTTTGTCACCCGTACAAGTAATTATTCTTTTTGGGCCAGAAAAAGAATAATGGATCATAACTAAACCGAGATGCAAACTAGCCCGTTTGTAATTATTCTAGGTGTAGAAGGAATATTCTAAATGCCAACAAGGATCGAAGGACCCTCCTTGAGTGATTGAAGATTCTTTTTTGGTGACAACAACTGCCTAGCATAGTTGGTGAATTGTGGTGTGCAAAAATCCCTTGTTCACTAGGAGGTCTCAAGTTCGAACCTCTTGGTTGCTATTTTTTAGAGATTTTCTTTAGAAGATTTTCTCTCTCCTACTCATCACTTAAAGCAAGGGGCATGGATGGAACTTTCTACTCAATTAAAAGATGTCCTAATCAATTCAAGCAAGGAATATGAGGTCGGCCAAGGGAGTTTATGCACAAGTTGGAAAAGGAGAGAGAAAATAAATAAAAGAAGAAAAAATAGGGAAAAAGCAACCCAAAATCATTGGATCTTCTCTTCTCCCACACGATTTCTCTCTTCTCTCTCTTCTCTCTCCTCTATCTCATCACTAACGTGTGGAATATGCTGTTGTGGATCCCCCCAATCACACCCAAATCGTTGGGTACCTCTCCTTCTCCATACAATTTTTCTTCCATCTCTTTTCTCTCCCTTATCTTTTCACTCTCTCTTGCTGCCACCTCAGTATTTTAGATTCCAACTAGGAAACCAACTTGTTTTCCTAACCCTACCCGCATCCCCTATATAAGGAACACACTCAAGCAAGGAGTGGACCACTCTCTCTTAGGATTTTCTTTAGTCTCTCTTGTCCTCTAGGTTTAGTTCTTCTCTAGTTCTTTGCTTTTGTTGTTGGCTTATGCACTTATGTAATGGAGTTCTACTTAATGAATGCAAGTTTCTTCTATGTTCATGGTTTTATTATAAAGTTGTAAGTTTACTTTCTAGTTATGTGTTTAGTTTTAAGTGACAAGAACAAGCTGTGGAGCATCTCTTTCAAGTTCTGATTTGTCTTCTCTAGTACTAGCAATTTCAGATTTGGTTTATTCCAGATCTGGTTTTTAGTATTGGTAGTATTTCAAATCTTAACCAAGTTTTCAAGTTTTCAAGTTCAAGTATTGAAGTTCAGGTAGGTAGGCTTCTCATAAGTCTTCTCTCCCCCTTCTCATTCCCTCTTCTGACTATCCTTTCCTCCTTAACTTAGGATTTTACTTTTAGTCTTTACTTTATTCTTTTCACTGCCCGGTACTTCTTGGATCTGACACACTTGCCTTCCTGAGCACTAGGTCTTCGACTTGAAAACTTCTCTTATAGACCCTTTTGTTGAAGAATTGGGCTGCCCGTTGCTTAGATGCTTCATTGAGCATTAGTGCTTTATCTCGTACCTCCTCAATGAAGTCTATGTTCGCCCTTAGTCCCTTCTCATTTTTGTTCTCGTCAAGAAATACCGGGAAGCTGAATGATGATTGGACCATTTCAATGGGAACCAGGGCCTTTATACTGAATGTCATCCTGAATGGGGTTTCTCCTATTGGAGTTCTGGCCGTGGTCCTATAGGACCACAATACATTTAGCAACTCGTCTTCCCATGCTCCTTTTGCTTGGTTTAGTCTCTTTTTTATATTCTCTAGCAAGGGTTGATTGGTCTTCTCCACTTGGCCATTCGACTGTGCATGTGCCACTAATGTGTTTATAAAATTGATGTGGTATTTACTGTAGAATCTTTTGAACGCGGGGTTGTTAAATTATTTTTCATTATCCATTAGCACAATCATTGGAATCTTGAAGCAGTAGATGATATAATCCTTGACCAAATTCTCGACAGAGCTCTATTATAGTCACTGGGGACCTTACCTCCACCCACTTTGTGAAATAATTGATTGCCATAACTAGGAACTGGACTCCTCCTTTTCCTTTCTTGAACTATCCCAAGATGTCCATTCCCCACATTGCGAAAGGAATTCGACATAAGATGGGGCTAAGTTCCATCGCTAGAATGTGTGGGATTGGCACTTAAGGCAACATCGAACAAATTTCATAGAGTCTTGCTACATTTTCGGCCAATAGAATCCTTGCCATAGCACCTAGTAGGCCAGTGCTCGTCCTGCCCTATGTGAGTTGTAGATTCCCTCATGTAGCTCTTTCAGAGATTGTTGTACCCTTGCTAGTCCGAGGCAGGTCAAGAGTGGTCCAAAGACCGATCTTATATAGAGTACTCCTCCTTGAACGGTGTAGTTAGCTACCCTTCTCTTGATGTTTCTTGCCTCAGCTAGGTCCTCCGATAATTCATTGTCTTCGAGGTATTCATTATGGGATCCATCCAACTTTGGCTATCCTCATCGGCCTCTGTGACAAACAATTTCTTTTCAGTAAGAAGGTTTACTTGGAAGCTCTAGATATACCATTGTTCAAAGCTCTCCACAATCTGTTGAGGCAAGTTTTGAAAGCAAATCGGCTGAGGTATTTTCTCCCCAGGGGACCTGGAGCATTCTGAAGACATCAAACTGGGCAATGAGGCAACTTATTTCAGCTAAATAGTGGATCGTCCTATCTTCTTTTGCTTTATAATGCCCATTGACTTAGTTGGATACCAGCTGAGAGTCGTTATGTGCTACTAGGTCCTGAGCTACCACGGACTTAGCCAACCTTAGTCCTGCTATCAACACTACATACACTGCCTCGTTGTTGGCTCCATCAAATGAAAACCTGAGAGTAAATTGGATCTTGAAACCTTCTGGTCTTACCAGTATTAGTCCTGCCCCACCTCCTGTTGAATTGCTCGATCCATCAGCAAACAACATCCATTTTTTGCTCGGCTCGATCGCATCCTATTCCACCTCTCATGGGAAAAGTGTGCATTCTACCACAAAGTTTGCTAAGGCCTTTTCTTTTATGATGATTCATGTCCAGTATACCAAGTCATGTTCTCCGAGTTCGATTGACCAACCAATCAACTATCTTGAGACTTCTGGACTCTGTAGTATTTTCTTCAATGGTTATCCTATGAGTATTGTCATCCGGTGTGCCTGGAAATATGGTCTCAACTTTTAAGCAACTATCACCAGTGCGAGTGCTAACTTTTCAATCTTAGGATATCTGTTTCAACATCAAGCAAGACATGTCTAACATAGTAAAATTGCTTCGGCTACTTTTTTGCTTCCTTGACGAGCACTGCTAAAGGCCACAAGGGAGTGGCTAAGTACAATTGTAGCTCTTCTCCCGGTTCAAGTCTGACTAGCAAAGGTGGGTGACTAGATACTCCTTCAGCGCATCAAAATCTTCTTGGCACTCTTTGGTCCACGAGAGCTCTTTGTCATTCTTCAGGTTCTCTAAAGCCTTAAAAACTTGTAGGCACTTATCTCCTACGTGGGATATCAAATGGTTGAGTGTTGCTATTCTTCCCGTTAGCTTCTAAACCTCCCTGAATCTTCTCAAAGGCCTCATCTCCTAGATTTCCTTGATCTTGGAGGGGTTTGCTTCGATAACTCGCTACTAGGAATCCCTAAGAATTTTCCTGATGTTACACCGAAGGCGCACTTATTGGGGGTTGACTTCATTTGATTTTCCTGAGCATGTCAAAGGCTCCTTTAAGTCGCGGACGTGGTCGTTACCCTTGGCACTCTTAACCAACATGTCATCAATATATACTTCCATGTTGCAGCCAATCTGATCTTTGAACATGCAGTTTATCATCTGCTTGTATATTGCCCCTACATTCTTTAGTCTGAATGGCATTAGCATTGTAGCAGTAGTTCCCACGCGAGGTTAGGAAAGTAATTTTCTCTTCATCTTTTTTCTTCATCTTGATCAGGTTATACCTAGAATATGCATCCATGAAGTTCAGCATCTTGTGACCTGCTGTTTATTTTATCAGCATGTCAATCCTTGGTAGTGGATAGCAATCCTTTGGGCATGCCTTATTCAAGTCCATGCAATCGATGTAGATTCTCTAATTTTCATTGAATTTTGGGACCATAACTATGTTTGCTAGTTATAACAGGTACTTGATTTCTCTTATGAGCCCTAAGCTTAGAAATTTTTCTACCTCCTCATTGATCATGGTTTGTCTCTTAGGGGCAAAGTTGTGACACCTTTGCTCAAAGGGATTTTAATTTGGATCCACGTTCAGGCTGTGTTCAGCTATGGTAATTGGAATGCCAGGCATGTTTGAAGTTGTCTATGCAAATATGTCGAGATTACTCTCTAAGAAGTCAAGAATCTCCTTTCTTCGTTCTCTGCTTAGAAGAGCTCCAATCTTGACAGATCGGTCACCTTTGTTCACCGGTACGGTTACTAACTCCTCCATCGGTTCTGCTCTCTGCACTATTGCCTCATCGCTTTGTCACCTGTGTGACACAAGCTATGCCCAAACACGGATTCTTGGTAGCCTTTATGAAGTTATTGTAACATTCGTGTGATTCTCGTTGGCTAGACTTGCACTCGCCTATGCCATTTTTCATCAGGAATTACACCCTCATATGCTTCGTTGAGGCTATTGCTCCCAGAATGTTAAAATTGGTTGTCCCAAGATCGCATTGTATATGGAAGCGACCCTCGCGATAATGAATGCCACCATAACAGTTGATGACTTTGGGCTTTCTCCAATTGGCACAGGAAGCTCAATGGTTCCTTCTATTTTGGATGACGCTCTTGAAACCTCGTACAGGGTTCCGTCAGCTTGCCGCAACCTATCCAGCCATTATGCATTATATGACATGAGGTCGACAGAAGCTCCTATGTTTATCAGCACCCTGTGGAACGGGCAGTTGGAAATAACTAGTTGTAGGACTATGGTATCGTTGTGTGGCCAATTCAGTCCCTCGAGGTCAGAGTCTGATAAGGAGATTATCGGGTCGGATCGGGCACTCTTTGTCAGTTGTTCAGTGGTGCAGATGAATCGTGCGTGAGCTTTTTCTTTCCTCATAGATTCCACTCCCAGTCCCCCTAAAATGGTGAAGATCATCAGCCTAGTAGGCTGGTTGTTATTGGGTTCATTGGTCGTGTTGCCTTGCTCATCGCCCCTACGTTCCCCATGCTTTTGGCTCAGATCAGCCTCTTGGTGGACCCATTGACCTTCTTCAAACTTCTGCTTCAAATATTTGTTTAAGTACCCTGCCTTGATGTGTTTGTCGATCTCTCTCTTCAATGCTTTATAGTCCTTTATGTCATGCCCACAATCCCAATGATATTTACAACATCTGTTGGGGTTCCGTTCTTCCAACCTTGCTACCATCGGCCTCAACCAACAAAAGGAATTTTGGTCTTGAATCTCAAGTAGTAGATTCATGCGGGACCTATCCAGCTCGTATTAATCAAAATCACCATTCTGATCGACTGGCTGATCCGACCTTGTCCTCTTCTACTCCCGATCATCGTCTCTCACCCTTTGGGGTCTTTTTTCTCTTTGTCGACCTAATTGGACTTATCTACCATCCTCTTAGCTGCCAAGACCTCATCCATGTTAGCATACTAATTGCACCGCCGGAGTAGCTCAAGTATGGTTTCTAGCAGATCGAAAGCTAGGGAATGTACAAGCTCTAGATTGGAAATAGCTTTGCATAGCAAACTATATGCTATGCTATCAGACAAGTTCTTTACTTCTAGCTGGCTTTGGTGAACCTCGCGAGGAATTCGTGAAACTGCAGATACAAGTTCTGGAGACCAACAACTAGGTTAGAATTTCATTCGTCGGTTTGGTTCGGTGCTGCCAACTCCCCCAATCCTGCAGACCAATGTGTGTGTTGGTTCCCCAGCCCCAAGGTGCAGCCACACTGGACCAACACACTAATCGTGTCGAGACAATCAATCAGGAGTTAACCACCATCCTTGCACCTGAGAATGATCTCTAAACAACAGTACGACCCTCATAGAGAACATGAGACCCCCACTAAGACGTCCATGACATGAAGAGCATGTTGCAATGCGTGCCGAGGTGAATTCTCAGCGTTTGAGAAGATCAGGGTTAGTAATTGAGGTAATACAAGGAACGTGAAGACCGTCTCGAACCCAAGGCTCAAGAGAAGGATGCCACTCCTGGCTCAGACCTAAAAATGCTAAGCACCCAATGCGGGGTAGGAGCCCTGCTCAGACTAACAGGGGGATGTGAAGGGCAGGCATAAGGCCACAAACTAAAGTAGAGTTAGAGAGACAAGATCTAGAATGATGCCTCCAATGCGTAAGTGAGAAAATAGATGGAATGGACAAGCCAACATTGGATTTTTCTGTGGTCCTAGCCCATAATGCCCTATATGATGAATTAATGCATGCGGACCTACCTGGAAACTTTGTCACCCCTTTAGGTTGATCCTGGTTGTTCTTAGGATGTTGGGGCTGACAAGATCCTCTCGTTGGACTAGTTGGAGATATGACACGGTCACTTTGTAACTGCATCTGGGCTAATTTGGCTTTTGCACTTCTTGTTCTCACAGACGGTGCCAATCTGATGCAACGAATTCTGACAGGCTCAATCTATCGGAGGAAAGTCTAGTAGCCTACACACACAATGGTCAGCAGAAGGAACCAGGTTGGACCGGTGCGACAACCCTCTGAAGGTTAAGTTAGAATTCAGCAACAAGTAATACTCTCAATCTTACCTCTTGTATTTATGGTCCAAGTACCAACCGATTGCTCGACGTCTCATGTTCTTCCTTGATTCCTAGTTTGGTGCTTGGAATATTCCTTTTCCACAAGATTTCAACCCATTTTAGTGGAAGGATGCGCTATTTATTTACATCCATTAGTTTGTAAGGGATTCAATACAGACTTTGATGGGGATCAAATGGTTGTTCATGTACCTTTATCTTTGGAGGCACAAGTGAAGGCTCATTTTGGAGTATGCTTGGGAACTTGTCACACGCATCCTACTGGTAGCAACTTTAGAGATTCCCCCTAGGTTATATTCCACTTTCTCAAGAGTCCTTGGTGAGAACTTTTGTGGATAAGGTCTTGAGGGGAGTCTCATTGAGTTGGAAGTGTGGGAAATACCAGTGCCCACGATGGCTAAAGCAGAACCTTAGTGAGGCACGATCGGGCTAGGGACTCGGTGTGGCAAAGGACAAGGAGAGGGCTTGTCCTAACATGGCTGGGTTGGGGGCTTGATGGGACGAAGACCAAGGTGAGGGCTCGTCCTGACGTGGCCAAGCTGGGGGCTTCGCACGATGAAGGACGAGGCAAGGGCTCATCTTGATGTGGTCGAGTGTGAGGGTAGCAGCCAGAGAA
Source organism: Macadamia integrifolia (assembly GCF_013358625.1). Lineage (NCBI taxonomy): Eukaryota > Viridiplantae > Streptophyta > Magnoliopsida > Proteales > Proteaceae > Macadamia > Macadamia integrifolia. The sequence goes on along the minus strand of NW_024868363.1, from coordinate 406,126 downwards.
TCGATGGCTCTATGAGTTACCATTCTTTCCTCTCCTCCACTCTTTTCTCTTTTCATAAGGGAGGGGGTGTGTCGTGTTTGCTTCACTTGAGGGCCCCGCACCGCTCTATCGTCGCTCGAAGATACGTGGAGGGCTATTTTCCAAGAGTGTAAAGTTCATCATTCTAGACGGGGGTTTGATGATGGTCCAATACGGGGTTCAGGATCATGTAAAAAGGTTTAGAGTCACCACCTAGGATTATAGGCCTAGGACCCAGGGGTGGTGTGAGGGTAGCGGCCGAAGATGGACTGATGTCTCTCTTCCCTTGGGGAAAGAGGACTTACATCTCGTCCTCTCTTCTCTCATTCTCTTTCATATGAGGTGAGGGGTTCGTGTCATGTGTGCTTTGTTTGCGAGCTCCGTACCATTGTATCACCACTCGGCGATACGTGGAGGCCTATTTCTTAAGAGTGTGAAATTCATCATTTGAGACGGGGGTTTGATGATGGTCCAATACGGGGATCGGGATCATACAAATGGGGTTTGGAGTCACCACCTAGGGTTATGGGCCTAGGATCCAAGGGTGGGCCCGATTCCTGAGAAAAGGGCCCGAAAGTTGATTTGGTCCAGAGACTTAGGTAAGTGTCAGGTTACACAATTGGGAAGGTGTTAGGCACCCAATCTGCCCTGTTCAACCGGTCTTTGTACTAGATGCTTAAGAACGAACACTTTCCACAATTATTACTATTCCACATGCATGGCTAAGTTATCACATATGTATACATTAATTGAATTCAAACTACTATATACACTAAAACAAGGTCTATATAAAGTCTACATTATAACAAGTTGGTTGAGAAATCATACTTGAACTTAACCCCTATTTTGGGTCAAGAGGGGTGGACCCTTGATTAGTACTGGCTAGGATTATTTTTGTGTTTCTCCTGGCTCAAGGGAAGATGGTCTTGACCTCCAACTTCTTTTCTTGAGAGTTGTTGATTGTGATGGTTTGCGGGCATGGTTTCGGCTAGGAACGGTTACTTTCGGATTTGGATTTAGATTTGGATAGAGCTTCGACTAGGGAAGACTATTTTCAGATTTGGATTCGGACAGTGCTTCGGCTTGGGGAGGCTATTTCTGGATTTGGATTTGGTGGTACTTTGGTAGAGCTTCTGTTGGGGATAGGCTAGGGGAGGGCTAGATTGAGGTGGCACTTCGATAGAGCTTCTACTGGGAATGGAAATTTCTGAAAAGATTCCAGCGGCACTTGGACAGGGCTTCCACTAGGACTACTATTTTTGGAAAGAAACAGATTGACCTAAAAATGGATTGAAGATCTCCAAAGTCTTGAAGAACACTTTGAAGATACGAACAGAGTTCTAGATCTTAATAAAGGTCTCTTCGTAGACCCAAAGAACCTCAAAGGGGGGGTTTCTATTTCTGGTAAAACTCAAGAACACTTAAAGGAGGGGGTTAAAGAACATACTACTTTTGGAAAAAAACTGGATTGAACTAAGGACTTGGAATGAAGATCTTCAAAGTCCTGAAGAACACTTCGAAGATCCAAACAAGATTTTGGATCTTAACGAAGATTGCTCTAAAGACCAGAAGAAAATCAAGAGGGGGAGGGGAGGAAAGTTTCACTGCAATGGAGTGAGGTGGGATTTTGATGTTTCAAATCCAAAGGAGGGGGTATTTATAGGTTTTTCTGGCCAATGGGAAAGAGAGAACATCATTATCCAACGAACGAAAGAAGGATTCTTGGCTAAAGTGGGGGGATAAGGCTTTTATACACTAGGTAAAAGAAGTCCTCAGACCAAAATGGGGGGGGGAAGGCTTTTGTCCAATGGGTAAAAGAGGGGGTTTTGGGAGAGAGAATCCTTAGCAAAAAATGGATTTTTTGGGCTTAAGTGGGTGAAGAGGGAATTTCTTCACCCATTAGGTCATGGGAACACCAATCCCGATCGTTGACGGTGGTGCAAGGGACTAGACCAAAGTGCAAGGGGCATGGTCAGTATAGGAGGTTAGGTAATACGGGCAATGTCATGGGTGTGCAGTGCATGGAGCGCGGGTAATGGCATGAGGGTGTGTGGCGGATGATGTGGCACCACAACATGGGCAGCAAGCACAAGTATGAATGGGCACCAGCTAGCAAAGGGGGGTGGGTGCGGGCACGGGCAGCAAGCACATGCATGCATGGGCAAAAAACACAGGCTTGCATGGGAAGCATCCAGTGCATGCATGTGTGCTGGCTGGCTTGCTAGCCAGCACATAGGCAGTAGGGCATGGGCGCAGGAATTTGCCCGCGGGGTGCAAGCATGTAACCACGGGGGTGTAGGCCTACAACCAAAGGCACAAGTCTGTGGGCAGGGGTGCAGGCTTGTGCCCACAGGGGTGCAGACCTGTGCCCACAAGGGCACAGGTCTATGGGTAGGGGCACAGGCCTATGCCCACAGGGTGCAGGTCTTTGCCCGTGGGGTGAAGGCCTGTGTCCATGGGGGCACAAGTCTTCTAGGCATAGTGGTGCAGGCTTTGGCTAGGGTGTATGGCAAGGTGTAGGCTGGCCTAGGGGTGCATGGCTTGGGGTGGGTAGCAAGCAAGCGTGCGGGCTGGCCAGCATGCATAGAGCGCGAGCGATTATGGATTTTTCTGGTGACGATTATAGGAGATCCGTTGATCTAATTTTGACATGCCATATATCATTAGAATCGTATTCCCGAGCACTATCCATTCGTATGGTCATCTTGACTGGATTCTTTTGTATATAAAAATTCAAAATTAGACCCTTTTCTCTCCCGCGTGAGGGTTTCTAGGGTTTTGGGTAGGGGAACGTTTCTATCATCATCTCTATTGATCAAAATCTGGAAGTCACGTCGAAGATCCACATTTCATCATAGCTAGAGGAGGGTGACAAAATTTGGCATCTACAGAATGCCCCTCTTTGGCTGAGGCCTGGGCCAATGGTTGAAGGGCAAAGAAAAGAACGACCACATTTTGTCACCTAGCGCATATACTGCCGTCATCTTGCTCATTTATGACAGATTTGAAAAATGCAATAGATAATATCTCTAGAGTTTTAGGACTTACTTGGGCCACCAATTGTGGAAAGGAATTCGATGCTCATCCAATCCTGACGTTTTGCATAGATTTGAGCCCTCCCTATAGAAAATGTTAGTACATGAAGAATGTTCTTCCTAGGCTAGACTTACATCTGTCAGTCCTAGGGATTTGTCCATCATTTGTAGAGATTTGAGCCCTCCCTGCAGAAGATGTTAGTATATGCAAAATGTTCTTCCTAGGCTGGACTTACATCCTAAGGTTTTAGTCTATGAGATCGGGCCACTCAGAACTGACTCAAAGGGATTGGGGGCCACTCAGAATTGACTTAAAGCGATTGGGCCACCTGGGGTCGGGTTAACGACATTGGGCCACCTAGGGCAGGTTTAATAAAATTCAGACATTTGGGGCCGGGTAAATGCAATTGGGTCACCTGAGGCCGGGTCAATGAAATTAGGCCATCTGGGGTCAGGTCCATGAAATTGGGCCTTTTGGGGATAGATAAATGCAATTGGGCCACCTGGGGCCGGGTTAATGAAACTGGGTCATCTGGGGCTGGGTCCATGAAATTGGGCCTTTTGGGGCCGGATAAATGCAATTGGGCCACCTGGGGCCAGATCAATGAAATTGGGTCCCTTAGGGCCAAGTTAATAAAATTGGGCCGCCTGGGGCCGGGTAAATGCAATTGTTTCTCTTCTTGACTTTCCCTTGATTCGTGATTTTTGGAATCTTGGTCTTTGCTTTTGATTTGGAATCTTGTTCTTTGCTTTTGATTTGGAATCTTGTTCTTTGCTTTTGATTTGGAATCTTTTTCTTTGCTTTTGATTTGAAATCTTTTTTAATATTGAATTTTGACCTTTACTTCCCTCTTTTGATTTTCATTTTCCATTTTTTATGTGAATAATTTTCACTTACCACATAAATTTCTACATTTCCTTTGAATTTTTACTTCCCATTGACATAATTTGCAACTACAACCAAAATAAATTTTAATTTGGTATTTGACACTTGGATTTGCTCTTTGGATTTGGAATCTCAAATTTTTTTATTTTTTTATTTTTTTGAGAAAACGAATTTTTTCTATAAAATGGTCTGCTTCCCTTGTCCATTCTTCATTCTAACTTTTCTAAGTGAAGTGAGTCCCTGGAGCCCTTTGGTTTTTCTTGAGATTTTCCTTCTTATTCTTGAAGTTCTTCATTTTGTTCTTGGAGTTCTTCATCTTGCTCTTGAAGTTCTTAAAGATCTTCATCTTGTTTTTGAGAGAGGAGTTATTTGG